>NC_069500.1:1437134282-1437359282 GCF_027579735.1 Bombina bombina
TCTGAATTAATTAACTCGGGCCAACAGAGAGCCAGGGACCTTGATAGGGAACTTTTGCTATCAACAGTCACTACCTCAGATCAACATAATAGCCAGAAAGAAACTACATTTAACAAACAACCACTATTTGTCACACAGTATAATTCTAACCACAGAATCATTAACAAAGTTCTAAAAAAACATTGGCCTATCCTCCTTAAAGATCCGATTTTAAATAAAACTTTACCACTACAACCAAAATTAGTTTTTAAAAGAGCACCTACATATAAACAGAAACTAGCTCCTAGTAAGGTTGTTATGTCAAAAAGGAATATGGTGAATAAGTCTAGAGGAACAAGAAAGAAAGGTAATGACATCTTTAATAGGATAGGAGCCTTTAGATGTGGAAAGAAACTTTGTTTTATGTGTGACCACATCACGCAAGGTTCCACTGAGATTGTTTCACATAACACCGGGGAGACTTTTTCCATCAAAAACAAAATGACTTGTGACTCTAATTTTGTTATCTATGTACTCACATGCGAATGTGGGATACAATATATAGGCAGGACCTGTAGGAAGGTCAGAACTCGGTGGAGTGAACACTTAAGAAACATTAAGGTAAAATCATCTAAACATAGCGTATCCCGTCACACCTGTCAAAAATCTATATCTGGTAAATGTCCATTTAAAATCACCCCAATAGAATGCATTCCTAAAAGTAATCTGTACAATAGGTTCAGTAAGTTGAGACAAAGAGAAACATATTGGATCTTTAAATTCAATAGTTTATTTCCAACTGGCCTCAATGAAGTCATAGACTCTGCTGCGTTCTCTTAAGCTATTTCATAATATGTCAATTTCTGAAGTTATTAGTATACTATGGTTATAATTATTATGGGCTCTGTTAAGATTTGTATGTTTAACACGGTATCATTCACTGATTTGGTGATGTTTTTTATATTTCCTTTTTTCACTGTGTTAAACAGTGGGAATTCTTGGTATACTTTACTTTCCGAGCTCACTTGCTGCCTAGTTACATCCAATTGGGATAATAATTTATCACACCATCATACACATGATAAATAATCATAGACACAGCAGTATAGGTGACATCACAACTTCATCGTCATTATAAGTGGTATTAAGTGGTAGCTTTAAACACTATTAGGAATTCACTATCACAATCATTTTCACTATGTTTGAAAATTACACATATATACACGCACTTAGGTTTTGTCAGCCACCAGTGGTAATAATAGGACCACTCATATTCTTTTTCTTCATAACACATTCAGCATAATATTGAACACCACACTTAGCATAATCTTTATCTTCATTAATATTACCATTGTCATAAGGCTGATGACTAATATATGGTATAAAATAATACATATAATTTAGATTAAGGTGCACCAACATTTTTTATTAGTTAGAAAAATATATACATTAGGTGTAAAAGGTTGAGTCACTTTAACTATAAATTTATATGCACTGACATTATATCATTATGTTTAAATCGGTACACGTTTTTAATTTCATAGTTAAAGTATATAGAGTGTAATCAGCAAAGTTTATTTACAGCACTTTACAATTGTTATTGTGCTATCACATTGACCTAATTAAAGATCGAGTATTATAAGCAATGGAGCAAATTGTTTTAGAGCAATCATATTATTCATTAACATGTTATTCATAATTTAGAGTATGTAATTCTGCCCCCACCATTACACTTAGGAGCGCAATGGGTACATCTGCAAAACCATTGCGAGTGAACCAAATGCGCCTGTATAGGGAGACTACAAGTGGATGCCCATTAGACACCAGATAGCGGTTTCTATTGGACACAGAGAAGCATTATGGGAGTTGTAGTCCATCAGAGTCAAACTGCAGTTAAAGTGGGAATGTGACACCAACCAATCGAATGGATTATTAAGTACAAGCCCCCACTTAGACGAAAAAGACTACAAAATAACAGTCACGCAGACACACTATCCGGGCACTTCCGGTAGAGACTAGAGAAGCATTATGGTACTTGTAGTCACTGAAATTAGACGGTCAGAGAACAATTCACAATTAGGCAAATTCTATTTCCTTATAGTTCCGGTAGAGAGGTATGATGGTAATTGTAGTCATCAAACTAAGAGCACATGAACCAATTGGGTGTTTCAAATTGTACAAGCCTCCTAAAGCAGGCTTTTAATTGGTCAAAAAACGATCACCGATTAAGTATGTTTACATTCATACACTTTTAATTATCTCACAATCGACACATTACGATCTAGATCTAACATCACACATAACCACATTAGGATATGGGCTCACAGATTATTGATCAAGTGGACATAATACTAAAGGAAAAACTATTATAAACTTCTAATTAAGGCAACAAGTGGGAGTTTTCGGAAAGAAAAGGTTTCATTGGTTTATGTCAAGGAAGGGGAGGGTTTAATGCAAACATATGGTTACTGATCCCTATATAAAGGGGTTTTAAATGGTTCTAGAGTATACAAGCCTGATGAAACAGGGTCTTCCCTGAGAAACGCGTCGCTATTATCTCTATATACAAGGAGATTTGCCATTAAATACACCAAGCTGTAATTTGTTATTGATGGTATTTTTTATCTTTTGTAAAATAAAATACTTGATACTTTTTAAACAAATCTGGTGTTCGTGTGGCATTTCCCTTGCCAGTAACCATAAGGCTGTTTAGCCTTCCTCCCCTCTGAACATTTTTTCCTTTTTGCTGGAATCAATCTAGTGAAGGATTACTGTTGCGAGGATATCCTGACGGGGATCCCTTGGTACAGCTAGCTGGTTTGCTGTTTAAATACCAGCCCGCTCCTACAGGCACAAGAGAGTGCCTTCACGTTTGTGAGTATCCTGTATCTCATCTAACTTGGATATTGTCTGTTTTGATTGATCTACACATGTGGCGCCTCTGTTTCTGTTTTCCTTGCAGTGAAACCTCTTTTTGATGGTACAAAAACTAATTGTAAACACATTAAAGGGACAGTCTAGGCCAAAATAAACTTTCATGATTCAGATAGAGCATGTAATTTTAAACAATTTTCCAATTTACTTTTATCACCAATTTTGCTTTGTTCTCTTGGTATTCTTAGTTGAAAGCTTAACCTAGGAGGTTCATATGCTAATTTCTTAGACCTTGAAGCCCACCTCTTTCAGATTGCATGTTAACAGTTTTTCACCACTAGAGGGTGTTAGTTCACATATTTCATATAGATAACACTGCTCGTGCACGTGAAGTAATCTGGGAGCAGGCACTGATTGGCTAGACTGCAAGTCTGTCAAAAGAACTGAAAAAAGGGGCAGTTTGCAGAGGCTTAGATACAAGATAATCACAGAGGTTAAAAGTATATTAATATAACTGTGTTGGTTATGCAAAACTGGGAAATGGGTAATAAAGGTATTATCTATCTTTTAAAACAATAAAAATTCTGGTGTAGACTGTCCCTTTAAGGGAAAAACTATTTTATAGTATACTGTCCCTTTAAGATCTTAACACAAATCAAAACCCTCTCAATCTTGAAAAATATATTTCTTTGGTTTATGACACACTGTGTAAAGGGCAGTGATAACAAATACTAAATATTGTCATAGATACAGAATAGATATACAACATCTAAGCAATATCATTTCTATATTCAAAAATGTGGATGTTGATTTCACAAAACTGAAGAGTTTTTCAAAACTTTTATGATTTAAAATATCAATTTATGTCTAATTATATCACTATAATGTCCCTTTAAGAAAGTATGTTATAATGTGGATTTGTAATGATACTTACATCTGTGGCTGGGAAGGACAATCCGACACCCAGGACAATGAAGGTGGGGACTGGGGTAAAAGTCTGGAGTGGGAGGGATGGGATTGGGCTGCCACTCTGGGATAGCCCGCACAGCTGGGGAGTCAGGGGCATGGTGAGTTGGGGGCTGGGCAGGTGGGGGAGCTGTACGGGCGGCAATACGGGGAGAACGGCGTGGGGGGGCAAAGGGGCGTTTTTTGGGAGGGACAAGACAGGAGGAATGGAAAGGGCCGAGAGTGGTTTGTGGCTGGGGAGAGGCTTCTGACTGGGGAGGGGCTTCTGACTGGGGAGGGGCAGGAGGCTGATGCCCAGAAGTGGAAGGTCCATCTGAAATATATAAAAAATGGACAGATATGATATCAATAAATATTATTATCTTGAAAGAAATAAAGATTCTTTATTAGTTAAAGTCTGGATTCTTGTTCTCATAAAATATTGATACAAAGCCACAATAATGACTATGTTTTAAGTTATTGATTGATTGGAATCAAACATAATTACTTATAAGATTTAATAGACCCTTTAAACTCAGATTGTTCACTGTTATTTTTAATGTAACATTTCATAAATAGATTACAAATCATATTTATCAATGGCAACATTATGTGCTAATATTTATGAATTGATAATATATTTATATTTTGTAGAATATTTTGGTATGCATGTATGCATTTGAGATTGAAATTTAATAGAGTTCTTTTAGACACATGCCCGTGGATTGATTTCAGAATATTCAACAATTGAATAATATGGGAGTGTGTAATATTATGAAATTGAAATGTCTACTCCACCTAGCGTTTTAAACCAGGTAAACACTGATTTACAGATATATTTTGGTGATTGCCTTTGTAATCTTTAATGGTCTCATTTTAAGCTTGATGCTTCAATCAATTACTCTTCAGAATATATACACAGTAGATACTACCATTCATATTATCGATTAACAATATAATCTTCTCTATCTGATTCAAATTATAATCTTCTCTATCAGATTAATGTTGTGAATCTCTCTTTTACATTAGGATTAAATGTATGTCATCCCAATATTAATAGACACATTCATCAATGCATGCTTTAATTTTGTGGAATATTAATGTTTGTTGGATTGAAATGGACAGTCTACACATAAATATATTTTAAATATATTTACATCTCATACATCATGAAATTAAAACAAGGAATTTAAACATGATTATGTTTTATATATACTTAGAAGTGGTTTACAATGTATAAACAATGATGAAATAATGATATGGTCTGCATCTAGGCACTCAGATGAATAGCAATGACTGTCTGGACAATCAGAAGCAGATTATTGTGGTTTTGCATGGAATATGCATGTGACATCATGATGTCATT
The DNA here is from genome assembly GCF_027579735.1 of Bombina bombina. NCBI lineage: Eukaryota > Metazoa > Chordata > Amphibia > Anura > Bombinatoridae > Bombina > Bombina bombina. Next base: position 1,437,139,447 of record NC_069500.1, read on the forward strand.
AATGACAAATCATACATAAATTTAAGAAAAATACAAACATATGTTCATGCTGCATGATATAGAAAGGGGGGCAGTAGTGTATTTGAAAAATGATGGAATAATAAATTTTAAAGTGCCAAATCTGTAGACTTTCTTTTTCTTCAAGAGAATGATTTTTAAGCAATATTACATGTTCGATACATGTTAGATATATTTGACATACCATGAGACTCCAAGGGAGCCACTTCCTCCTCCCTCTCACATGTTACATCAATCTCTGTAAAATATAACATGTTGTGTACACGTTAAAATCCGATATTATAACATATGTTACTGTTGCTCAAGGACACACATCAATGTTGCATTAAAGAGATACTGATCCAAAGTTAGGAATTACATCATTTTGATGGAGCATACAAATGAAATTAGATTTGTAATTATCGATGAGTACGAATTACATTTTATAGTCTGTATTTTTAAAATATTTTTAAAAGCTGAGTACATGGAACATTTAAGAGTTCTCATTTGTGTATCACTTGATGATTGTTGTCTAAATTTATACTAAAAAGAAACATATGCTAGCCATGTTCTGAAGCACAAAGGTGTAGACTAAGAAGCTTTGTGATCTTAAAGGAACATTAAACCCAAAAAATTATTTTAGGATTCAGATAGACAATGCAATTTTAAACAACATTCCAATTAACTTCTATTACCTAATTTGCTGCAATCTTGAGATATCCTTTGTTAAAGAAATATCAGTGCACATTGGTGAGCGAATCACACGAGTCATCTATGTGCAGTCACCTATCAGAAGCTACAGAGCCTATCTAGATATGCTTTTCAGGAAAGAATATCAAGAGAATTAAGCAAATTAGATAATAGAAGTGAATTAGAAAGTTGTTTAAAATGGTATTCTCTATCTGAACCATGAAATAAAAAAATTGGGTTTAATGTCCCTTTAATCTTAAAAAATAAAAAAAATGTATATATAATCCGAGGAGCAAATTATATGTTTTATTCAAATGGAATGCTTCATTAGAATCATGATCATAATATTTATTAAAAATACACCTTCAATGACATATGAATGAGTCAATGGACTTACCAGAATCCTGCAAAGGCAGGTCACCATTGCTGCTGGATCCCTCTGTGCTCGCCACAACAACTACATCTATTAATGATAATAAAATATATTAGTGAACACAGTTTGGACATCACTAAATCACATTGGTAGAGAATCTAACAAATAATATACTTAGAAATGTGAAGTATAGAGCACTAATATGAACCATAAATTTATGAGTTAATCAAGGTGACTGTAAAGAAAATGATGTCTTTCACATATGTTTGATTTCTTACTATATTAGGCAGCCAATTTTTCACATATGATTCTATGGCATATATAAATATAAGTATTGATCCATGTTTTTAAAATAATACACAAACACAACACTTGGAATAACAACTGGTGACAAATCGAACCTAAGCCATGTGGCATATCGATCCATTGGTGCAATGTACAGTAATCTGTTTTAGGACACAACACATATTTATCCCAACTCAAAACAGAAGATATTTGTAACAATGTGTCATCATGGTGCTGTTAGAGTATGCTTATATATATAAAGGAAGTCCAAGAGTGAATATGTGATATAGATATCAATATTGTTTCATCCAAACAGTGTAAGGATTAATTAAGATATTTATTATTAAAGGGTCACTGAACCCAAATCTTTAATTTTGTGATTCAGATAGAGCATGCAATTTTAAGCATATTTCTAATTTACTCCTATTATCAATTTGTCCACATTCTCTTGCTTTCTTTCTTTGAAAAATAAGGCAGCTAATCAATATTTGTTTTCAGAACCATGAAAAGCACTTGTTTATTGGTGGGTGAATGTATCCACCAATCAGCAAGAACAACACAGTTTTTTTCCACAAAAATGGACCGGCATCTAAACTTACATTCTTGCATTTCAAATATAAATACCAAGAGAATGGAGAAAATTTGATTATAGGAGTAAATGAGAAAGTTTATTAATATTGAATGTTCTATCTAAATCACAAAAGAGAAATTTAGTGTCCCTTTAATATTAAATATTAAAATATCTTGATTTGACAATGTCGCTGTTAATGAATTGTCTAGTCCATATGTTAATGTAATGAATGGGATGGAGCATGCAATTACAATCAAATATGTAATTTAAGGATATCATCATGATTCTTTAATTATCATTTGCTCTTAAAGGGGCATGAAACTACAAATGTGTAATTGGATTAATTTGCATGATTCAAATCCAGCCTGTGATTTAAAAAAAGTTTAAAATATAATTTTTGGTTTCTAGTTTGTCTTTGAAAGTTTTATTAAGGAGCAACTATGCACTACTGTTATCTGAAGACATGTGTTGAACAAATGAAAATAGGCAATTTTGTGCATCAAACAATCAGCAGGTTACTCCCAGTAATGCATTGCTGATCCGGAGTTTACCTAGATATGATTTTCAACTAAGGATAACAATAGACTGAAGCAAGGTAGATAATAGAAGTAAATTATAAGGTTTTTGAAAATCACATGTTGTGTCTAAATCATAAAAGTTAAATGTTGGTTTTCATGTCCCTTTAATGATAAGAAGAAAATATCAAAGCATATGAGATGTATATTTCTCTAATCTGCACATATGTAAAAATGTGTTAGTGTTGTCTAAATGTAGACAAAACATGTCAAGCACTACCCAGGGGCAGAATACAAAATGGGCATGACCCTAAGATTACATTAAAATGAAGATCTCAATATCCCTATAAGTATAGATCAATGTGAATGGATTATGTAATGTTATGTAAAAGTTTGTAAGACAAAGGTAAATGAAAATGAGACCATGTTGTGACGAACCCGGGCTCGAGGTTCCAGCAACAACATCCATATCTGTAAAATATTCAATCAGGATTGGATATCATTAATACAAATCAGGCCATGGACACGAACAATCAGATTTTTATATTCTATTTGACAAACTAAAATTATATTTGTATCACGCGAGTTCATTGTTTCCTAAATTAATGTATAAATAAAGTGATCCTGTATTCTTATTTTCTGTATTTTATGTTGTTGACTGTCGCTTTAAGTCATTTTGTGTCTTCTTGCATTGTCATCAATTGATAGAGATTGTTCAATTTTTATTTTGATCTTGCTAGTTTAGCTTTTATAATGTAGAAGATTGTAAGTAAGGATACTGTATTCGTCACATATATACTAATTCCCTTATACATTTGACCAACATGTCTCAATTAATGCCACTGTTACAGAAAACACATGTTCACGTGGGTGCGCAATTCTATCTTTCGTGATCATTGCGCAATGATTCAAAGCGGAATTGCGCATCCCTGATTTGACCAACATGTCTCAAGCAATGCCACTGTTACAGCAAACACATGTTTACGTGTGTGCGCAATTCTATCTTTCGTGATCATTGAGCAATGATTCAAAGCGGAATTGCGCATCCGTGATTTGTCCAACATGTCTAAAGTTATGCCACTGTTACAGCAAACACATGTTCACGTGTGTGCGCAATTCTATCTTTCGTGATCATTGTGTAATGATTCAAAAGAGGAATTGTGCATCCGTGATTAAGAATTGATTTGGATATAGTAGTGTAATGAGTATCATTTCTAAAGACTTCAAATATATTTGCAATTGGGTGTATTACGAGATTCCAATCGTATATTTGTTAATATTGAATGATAAAAATTAATATTTAGAACTGTGGTATGATTCGATAGTATGAAATGGCGGATGATAGGATTTCATGGATGCGCAATACCATTTTCGCTCTGTGACGCATATTCTGGAGAGCGCAAGAAACATCATTCCTATTTCATGTGTGATGAATCTAAATTCAGATATCTAAACATATGTAGTGTGTGTTGTGAGAACTATATAGGTTGAATATATGACTATATATACATTGATTAAATATATACACAAATATTAATATATTAAATGAAGTCTGATATTTACCTGGTTCAGCCTCTAGATTTTGTTCTCCCAGGCCACCGGACGGAGAAGCAGCTGCACTGACCTCCAGGTCAGGACTTTCAGATCCAGCAGCTGGAAGGGAGGAAGAAGAAGTTGAGGAGCGAGCAGATCTAAATCTGTGGGGGACCCGGAGATTGAGGAGGGCGCAAAAAATAACCTCATAAGGTTGCAGGTACAGTTTCCGTGTGGGTGGATCCTGCTTTCCATCCCTCTGATGGGCTTGTACCCACTCCCTTATTTGGTCTACTTTATGGCTTAGCCGCAACCTCATATCCCCGAACCTCCGCATGATTTGATCCGGGGTCCTCTGGATGCCACACACCAACTTAACATCATTGGTGATAGACCCCCAGAGGGCCTTCCTAATACTCCTAATAATGCTTCGTCGACTTCTTCTTGTTCCCAAACAGCTGCGGATAGACGTCCTCAACGTCGTTGGCCAGTGCTGCACTCTCCGCCCGTGAGAACCTCATGCCTGCCGAGTTGTATATATAATATATTTTTTATATATAATAAACAATATACCAGCAGGCATTAGAGAACTGACAAAGATGGCAAAGTGTAATGGACTTTTATATGGTGAAGTAAACATGAGATGCACCATGGGACATGGTATCTGTACATCTGATTGGATAAAATATAGAAATATTGTTAGAATGTCTGTGAGACCATCCTGACTCAAGTTGTGTTTGTGTGATGAACTCTGATTGGCCGTTCCTTAATGTTTCATATCTTAGTAACTTCCTTACACATACCTCCTGGTGGTGCTGTTACTTCATTTTTCATGTAGACTTATTTGTAACTCATGGGCCTGTCATGCGGATATGTGTGACGCAGATTTAATATACGTGATCCGTTAAATATTAATTTTACATATGATCTCTATTTTATTTCTAGTAAATATAATCCAGTCACATTAGTAAATGTCTTACACATTTCGATGTTTAATCTCGATCCGGTTATTTAATCTAAATACATTTTATTTGTAAATAGTAAACATTGTATGTATTTTTTGTTTATTAAAGAAATATTGTGACTTATTTTGAAGTATTGGCATTGCTCTATTAAATGTATTTATAATGCACATCGATTGCGTGCTATTGCGTGACATTAGACTAGAATTTTTAAAAATGTGAATCTCGTGTTGCAAGATACGTTTCCCATGCTATATTTCTGAAATGCATAATTTGTATTTATAATGGATGGAACTTGTATAATCTGTTTATAAATATTAAACTACACGTTTGTTCATTATTAGTAAATAAACCTCAAGCTTGTATTTGTCTGAACTGCTCACATATGTTATTGGGCAACGGCGTCTTTATTTTTAAAGGGACATTACATCCAAATATTTTCTTTCTTTATCCGGAGCAAGAATACAGTTTTATAAATTTAAAATCAATTAGATTTATTTATATTATTCTTTAGATATCCTTTACAGAAGACATAGCAATGCACATGGTTGAGCCAATCACACAAGGCATCTCTGTTCATCTACTAATCTTCAGCTACTGAGCATATCTAGATATGGTTGTAAAGGAAAGTATATCAAAATAATGAAGGAAATTAGATAATAAAAGTGCATTTTAATGTTTACAAAGATATTTTATTTCTGAATTCTGAAAGAAACGCTTTTTAATTTCCGTCCCTTTAATGAGCTAATATGCAATCTTTAACTTGATCTAAATACTTCTGTCTAAACATTGTAAATATGCATTTTTGCCCACCCACAAATAAGTAGATATTTCCCAGTAATGCTTTGCTGATCATAAACCTATGCATCTCCATTTCTCCAACTTCGGATAACATGAAAATAAAGCATATTTGTATAACCTTCTGTATTGTTTGCCCCACTGTGAATGAAATATCTTCCAATGGCTGTATTTATACAGCTTTACCTTAAAGGGACACTAAGCTATATGTTTTTTCCCAATTTAGATGGATAATACAATGTTAAAACAATGTCAAATTTAGTTCTATTATCTCATTAGCTTTTATCGCTTGATATTATTTCCAGAAAATCATATCTAGATAGGCTCTGTTGCTGCTGATTGTTGGTTGCAAATAGATTCCTTGTGTCATTGTCTAACCCATGTGCATTGCTATTTCTTTAACAAAGGATATCTAAAGACTGAATCGAATTAGATACTATAAGTAAATTTAAATGTTTTTAAAGATATGTATTATCTCTCTGAATCATTAAATTACATTTTGGTTTGAATGTCCCTTTAAGGACAAAGCCATTAGGAATATGTGGAGTTAACATTGTAGAAATAAACTAAACTAAAGGGGAATGGAAATACTTATAGATATGTGATATCTATCCAACAGGTAAAGAGTATAATTGCTAGAAATTATCTTTTGATATAGCTATAGTTAACTGACCCTTCAAATAACTCCACTAGAGCTAAAAAGTAATCAATATGGAATACAATAACTAGCTTGGTATAAATGTAAAATTAACTGACTTTTTATTTAAAGTTAATTTCTAACATAATACCTTATAAATAATTAAAGCCGAATAACCTATATTTAGTGTAAGAATGTTTTTGGATAACTAAGAAAGATTATAGAGATTAGAATGTAAATCTAACATTAAACTACACTGTCACTTTAATGTAAGTTAAACACTTTTATTCCTTAAAGTGAAATGAACAAAGTTGTTCTGTATAATTTAGACTACATATCCTCGTCATAAAATTAGACTACATATCCTCGTCATAAACATTTTATGATTTTAACATCTATGAATCACACAATAAAAGCATAGATAGATGTATTTAACGCCAACTTAAATTTTCTAAGATCCTTTACTTTAACATTATCTGAATAAGCTGTGTTGATATTTTTCATTCAATACATTAAACAAAATTAGTATATTTGATATTAGGCATGTGCTTGTAAAATAGATGACTTTAACAGTCATGGGACTAATATTTGGTTTACATGTCAGAATATTAGATGGATATATTTCTTCTTTTCTTACTGTGATAGAGATATGTCTCAAAGAATATGTATTTTTTTTTAAATTACATTGAAAAATATATAGTATGAAAATTAATTTATTGAAAAAAATAAAAACATAAAAAAGGAAATTCATCACAGATGAAACCCTGAAAAAGAAAGAAAAAAAATTATTAAAAACATTAGTCATTTAGGTTATTTAATGAACACATGTCTTAACATATTCATGAAATCTAATAATTGTTAAATCATCTTATGTCTATGCTCTAACATGTATTTTTTGTCTTGATATTAAAAACAGGTTCATACTTTAAATCTATATCTATCCATAATTTGAAATTAATCTCATTATATTGTCTAATCAATAGTTGAATTACACATTAGCATTTAAAATTAGACAAAATAATGCATATCAATTTTTAAAAATATTTTTATATTGGATTGTATGAGGAACATAATTGAATGTAATATTTCATGTCCCTTCAAATAATATACCTCTATATCAACTATAAAATGTATCCCTTTGTCTGATTGGCCATAATCTGAGTCCTCTGTAGCTCAAAGTAGGGGTAATGTATCTAAAATAAACATATTGTAATATAGGACATGTATATATTCCTAATTCTTTTAACATTCTTCCTCCTATGATTCTTAAATAGCATGCATTGTGCAAACTAATCTGGATTTATGGTCTTTGAAAGGCAATTATCTTCCAAATATCAGTTTAGGTGTCCTATTCATCATTTTCAAAATAGAGGATTGTGAAATACCATCTAAAATAATAATATATATGTGTATCTAATAGGAGGAATATACAGTCTTGTTCCATAGAATTGTTGCCACTTACCATGTGAACATTTCTTTGCATGGTTTTCAAGGTTAGCACATTTGAAAGACAATGCCACAGACAGGATCACATTGGTATTCTTCACTTTCAGTCTGGGATTCTTCACTTTCAGTCTGGGATTCTTCACTTTCAGTCTTGAATTCTTCACTTTCAGTCTTTAGATGAAGTCATCTCCCTAATGGAAGAAAGACTGTAAATCAAATAATTAATTAAAGTGTGCAACTTAGTTCTGCACCCCCCCCCCATTTCTGAAACTATTTATATCACTAGCTTACTAAGCATGTGTAGCATCTTGTGTTATGTTCTATAAATCAAGTGTGAAGATGAGTCATACATTGTGCAGACCTAACCTCTTATGTATGACTTGGAATATGACTTGGAAGCATATAGTATTGCTAGAGGATCCCTTTCTGACTATCCAAAAATCTAGTAATGTGTAAACTAAATACTACATTTTAAAATGTATGTCATATGATGGATGATTGTGCAAAATCCCCCCAAACACACAGTCCATACATTGTTTATACTTACCATCTGATGTTGTCTTTGAAAACCAGGTGCAGAAGTCATTACAGGACCCAATGCCAGAATCATCTGGTGTAAAAATCACCTATAATAATAATAATAATAATAATAAATTATCTTTTTTTAAATCGTTTGATGAACAATCCTAACATGTTTGCACAATTCTCTACTTCTCATTTCCCTAAAATTCTCACATATTCGCAATGATTCTATCTAACTTCTAGTATTTACCGTCTGAAGTGGCGGTTGATGATGTTTGATCTGACATTGAGCCCCTCATCCCAGAATGGCCCCTCTAGAACAGGGTCATCCTCCTCATCTTGGAGGAGGTCTTGGGGTGCCTGGATGGCCTGCAGCATCCTAGCCCACTGAGCAATGTTATGCAGGATGCTGCAGGCTATAACGATCTTCGCCACCTTCCTAGTCTTCTTGTGCACCCAATTGTAGTGCTCCTGGGCCTCGTCTGTGGGGTTACACAACCTCAAAGTCGCACATGTTATCCAAGGTGGGCCTCACCCTGTGAACAGGAGGACCTCTAACCAAACAAGCCCTACGTCTCTCTTGGAGATGCCAAGCCCGTCTGATTCTATTGAACACCACTCGTGCAACAGTACCAGCAGCAATTAACTGTGGATCATCCATATTTGCCAAGCTAAGCAGCACAAAGCCAAACAGCAGAGCAAACACACAAGGAGTTACAAGGTATGCAAAAACACAAAAGTGATTTGATACAATGTCGATCACAAGGGGCGCTTTGGCCATGTTGTTTGGGGGATTTATAGTGCAGTATGTCCAATGGTAGCGAGTTCGTAATGATTGCTGATTGTATTCACTTGATAGTATGTGAGCGGTGAAAATGCTTTCAAAGTGGGTGTTTTTTTTAGGTGTTTGCTGAAAATGTTTTCCCCCCCAATGAATCGTAATGTGAAAGTGTAACTTGTAACACATACAGTGCATCTTCGTAATGTTTGTTCATATGCATAATAAATACTTATTAAACGCGATCTTATAGTAAAAAGCACATGTCCACGCTAACATAGACATGGCATAGAATCTGATCGATCAATGTTGCTGCAATATTGTTTAAAAATGATAAAGTAGTACAGTATACTGAATATATATGGCATTCCCCTAACCCAATTCCTTTTACCTTAGTGAGAAAACTTTGTCTACCTCACTGCCTGCTTGGAACTAAACAAAACGTATTGCCTGCTTTGTCAACTACCGCAAAGTGGCCAGAGACACTTGGAGCTATTAGATCAGGCGAGGCCTGAAGCCTACTGACCCGGGAAGGATCACTTGGGTACTACGCATCACTGCTCAGAAGTGCAGTGGATTTGGCTTTGCTTCTCTTACCGGAAACAGAGGGAGACACTTGCGGACTGCACCTGTAGGTAAAGTTGACCTTACACACCAACATTGATGTGATCGGCTCCCATGTGTATTGCTCTCCCCTCCTTGCCCTCCCCGGTCAGTGATAGATGCTGAAAATTGGTTTCACTCGTAACAGCAGCCACTTAAGAGCTGATCAATGAAATCGCTCTGTCTCTATACTTATTTATAGGAAAGTACAGCACCCGGTGTATCTATACCCTTAATGTGTAACGTGGGGCGCTCTGCACTGTAAGGCCGTACTCCATCTTAACTGCGTGCCATAAGCCCGGGGGCCACTGTTATGGGAACCTAAGCTCCGTCATATTTAATTTTTTGCCCTCCATTCCACTCTAATAGAGGCCATAACAGGCAAAGAACTGGACATATTAATCTTTTAGCAGAAGCAGATTACTGAATAAAATTGCGTACTTGGTGTCAGTGTTTAGTCCACCTAGAAATCACTAACATATATAAGCAGATACACTCTGCTTCCTCACTCCTAAAAAATATATAGACTGTGGAGTTATGTCATGTAAAAGGCAATCTAAGCCTGATAAAGTCACACCAGTACGTACACTCAGTGGATACTTAAAACAAGTTGAGCACCCCGTCTAGAAGCATCTAGCAGCATGGACAACAGCCAAAATGCTTTACTACTGACCCCGCAGACTACTGATACACAAGCCCAGCATCTCATTACTAAAGAGGACCTACAGCGCCTCTCGTCAAAAGAAGATATCAGAAATGCTGTTAAGGAGATGAGGGATCTTTTTAATGATCTCAGGAAAGACATTAACATGTTAGATACCAGAGTGACACAATCTGAAACAAAAAATACTGAAACCTCCACATCTATTCTACAGATGCAGTCAGAACTTCAACGACAGTCGGACCCAATACAATTCATGTCCGATAAAATAGAGGACCTCGATAATAGAGGCCATCGCAACATCCTGAGAATCAGGGGTGTTTCTGAATCAATTCATCCCCCAGCGATAGAGGGCTACCTGCAGAGCCTGTTTCGCACATTGAAGGGCACTCCAACCTCACCTGAATTACCTCTAGAAAGTGCACATAGGGCACTCAGGGCAAAACCACCCCCAAAAGTGCCTCCTAGAGACATTATAGTCCGTTTTTTAAATTTCAAAGACAAAGAGGAAATCCTAAAATGTGCACGTACCAAGCAGCCAGTGCAACACGCGGGAGAGGAATTACAAGTGATCTCGGATCTTTCCCCATCTACCTTGTCAAAGAGAAGGGAATTAGCTCACATCACAATGAAGTTGAGAGCACACAGAATCCAATATCGATGGGGCTTCTCTGTGTCTCTAATTGCTACCTGGAACAACAAGATGGTAATTTTCAGACCTGGTTCAGATGTCAAAGCTTTTTTGCTAACCTCTCAATTGATGAAGATATGCAACAACAAGATGCCAACACTGATGCTACAACCTCGGCCCCACAAGCAGATATGCTACCTGAACCTGCCAATTTGGTATCATTTTGAGTCAGTGGGTTACATAGCTGGGGTTTGACATTCTTAGAGATTTCTGGGACATGTTGTCTATAGTTGTGTCTAGCCTTACACATAACCTGGGACCTGGTTCTGGGCCCCTTGTGGAGTAAAAATAATGGTTTGGCTCTAGTTTATGGGTTACAGAACGTTCTCTTCGAATTTAACTTCCCCTCGGGGACCTATCGATACCTGCCATTAGCACCTTGGGTGCTCCTGCTGCCCTGACATGTGTTAAGACCCCCCTGCTTGATGGATAGACATTTGTATATTCCCGTTTTCTATTTAGTTGATGTTCTTTGGAGTACAACATTTGTCCACTATAAACCCTTCTTTTAAATTGTTATCTGTTGACAAGATGATGTTCTTGAATAAGTTTGTCTTTATATACATTATTTGTATTTAATGTACTCTACTACTTATTTAGATACAACTATGTTCTTTGCTGTTTGGGTATTCTTAGTGGCTACTAATATGCTCTACTGACCTGTTTTCCTTCCCCATATACCCCCTCCCTTCTCATTCCACTCCCTTCCCTCATCCCCCCACCCCATGCCATATCTGAATCATATCCAGAGGCTTTGATTTCTTAGTCTCTGGATACCTTACAGTTGGCTAGATTTAGAGTTTTGTCGGTAAAGACCCATAGCTAACGCTGCTTTTTTTCCCAATGCACCCTTCCAACAATGCTGGTATTTAGAGTTGTCTGAGGGGCTGCGTTAAGCTCAAAAAGGAAGCTTTGAGCCTAATGTAGCTCCACATCAACCCTCAATACCAGCATTGCTTAAGGTAGCGGTAAGCTTGAAAAACGTGCTCGTGCATGATATCCCCATAGGAAACAATGGTGCTGAGCTGTCTGAAAAAAAAACTAACACATGCAAACAAGCAGCGTTCAGCTCCTAACGCAGCCCCATTGTTTCCTATGGGGAAACATTTTTTAAGTCTGCACCTCACACCCTAACATGAACCCTAAGTCTAAACACCCCTAACCTTACACTTATTAACCCCTAATCTGCCACCCCCACTATCGCTGACTCCTGCATATTATTATTAACCCCTAATCTTCCGCTCCGGACACCGCCCCCACCTACATTATCACTATGAACCCCTAATTCGCTGCCCCTAACACCGTCGACCCCTAATGTTGCCGCTACCTTACCTACACTTATTAACCCCTAATCTGCCACTATAATAAACGTATTAACCCCTAAACCGCCGCACTCTCGCCTCGCAAACACTAGAATAAATAGTATTAACCCCTAATTTACCCTCCCTAACATCGCCGCCACCTACCTACAATTATTAACCCCTAATCTCCCGCCTGCACCGTCGCGCCGCTACTATAATAAGGTTATTAACCCCTAAACATAACTCTAACCCTAACATCCCCCAACATAAATATAATTTATATTAAACAAAATAATATTCCTAAAATTAACTAAATTATTCCTATTTAAAACTAAATACTTACTTATAAAATAAACCCTAATATAGCTACAATATAATTAATAATTACAATGTAGCTATTTTAGGATTTATATTTATTTTACAGGCAACTTTGTATTTATTTTAACTAGGTACAAAAGCTATTAATTAGTTAATAACTATTGAATAGCTACCTAGTTAAAATAAATACAAAATTACATGTAAAATAAATCCTAACCTAAGTTACAATTAAACCTAACACTACACTATCATTAAATTAATTCAATAAATTACCTACAATTAAATAAAATTAAATAAACTATTCTATAATACAAAAAAAAACACTAAATTACAAAAAATAAAAAAGAATTACAAGCAGTTTAAACTAATTACACCTAATCTAAGCCCCCTAATAAAATAAAAAGCCCCCCAAAATAAAAAATTCCCTACCCTATTCTAAAATACAAAAGTAATCAGCTCTTTTACCAGCCCTTAAAAGGGCTTTTTGCTGGGCCTTGCCCCAAAGTAATCAGCTCTTTTGCCTGAAAATAAAAATACAATACCCCCCCAACATTACAACCCACCACCCACATACCCCTACTCTAACCCACCCAAACCCCCTTAAAAAAACCTATCACTAACCCCCTGAAGATCTCCCTACCTTGAGTCATCTTCACCCAGCTGAGTCGAATTCTTCATCCAAGTGGAGAAAGAAGATGTCCTCCATCCGGTAGAAGTCTTGATCCAAGCAGCAAAGAAGAGGTCCTCCATCCGGGCGAAGTCTTGAACCAAGCGGCAAAGAAGAGGTCTTCCATCCGGGTGATGTCTTCTTCCAAGCGGCATCTTCTATCTTCTTTCTTCCGGATCCATCTTCATCCCGCCGACGCGGAACATCCTTCTTCCCCGACGTATTGAACTCGAATTATATTGGCTGTTCCAATCAGCCAATAGAATGCAAGTTCAATACGATTGGCTGATTGGATCAGCCAATCGGATTGAACTTCAATCTGATTGGCTGATTGCATCAGCCAATCAGATTTTTTCTATCTTAATTCCGATTGGCTGATAGAATTCTATCAGCCAATCGGAATTGAAGGGACGCCATCTTGGATGACGTCCCTTAAAGGAACCTTCATTCGTCGTTAGTCCGTTGGGGAAGAAGGATGTTCTGCGTCGGCGGGATGAAGATGGATCCGGAAGAAAGAAGATGCCGCTTGGAAGAAGACATCGCCCGGATGGAAGACCTTTTCTTTGCCGCTTGGTTCAAGACTTCGCCCGGATGGAGGACCTCTTCTTTGCCGCTTGGATCAAGACTTCTACCGGATGGAGGACATCTTCTTGCTCCGCTTGGATGAAGAATTCGGCTCGGCTGGGTGAAGACGGCTCAAGGTAGGGAGATCTTCAGGGGGTTAGTCATAGGTTTTTTAAGGGGGGTTTGGGTGGGTTAGAGTAGGGGTATGTGGGTGGAGGGTTGTAATGTGGGGGGGGTATTGTATTTTTCTTTTCAGACAAAAGAGCTGATTACTTTGGGGCAAGGCCCCGCAAAAAGCCCTTTTAAGGGCTGGTAAAAGAGCCGATTACTTTTGTATTTTAGAATAGGGTAGGGAATTTTTTATTTTGGGGGGCTTTTTTATTTTATTAGGGGGCTTAGATTAGGTGTAATTAGTTTAAACTGCTTGTAATTCTTTTTTAATTTTTGTAATTTAGTGGGGGGGGTTTGTATTATAGAATAGTTTATTTAATTGTATTTAATTGTAGGTAATTTATTGAATTCATTTAATGTTAGTGTAGTGTTAGGTTTAATTGTAACTTAGGTTAGGATTTATTTTACATGTAATTTTGTATTTATTTTAACTAGGTAGCTATTAAATAGTTATTAACTATTTAATAGCTTTTGTACCTAGTTAAAATAAATACAAAGTTGCCTGTAAAATAAATATAAATCCTAAAATAGCTACAATGTAATTATTAATTATATTGTAGCTATATTAGGGTTTATTTTATAAGTAAGTATTTAGTTTTAAATAGGAATAATTTAGTTAATTTTAGGAATATTATTTCATTTAATATAAATTATATTTATGTTAGGGGGGTGTTAGGGTTAGAGTTATGTTTAGGGGTTAATAACTTTATTATAGTAGCGGCGATGGTGCGGGCGGGAGATTAGGGGTTAATAATTGTAGGTAGGTGGCGGCGATGTTAGGGAGGGCAGATTAGGGGTTAATACTATTTATTCTAGTGTTTGCGAGGCGGGAGTGCGACGGTTTAGGGGTTAATACATTTATTATAATGGCGGCGAGGTCCAGTCGGCAGATTAGGGGTTAAAAAGTGTAGTTAAGTAGCGGCGACATTGGTGGGGGCAGATTAGGGGTTAATAAATATAGGGGTCGGCAATGTTAGGGGCAGCAGATTAGGGGTTCATAAGTATAACGTAGGTGGCAGCGCTGTCCGGTCGGCAGATTAGGGGTACATAGGTAGTTTATGGGTGTTAGTGTACTTTAGAGCACAGTAGTTAAGAGCTTTATATTCCGGCGTTAGCCCATAAAGCTCTTAACTACTGACTTTTTTTGGCATTAGGAGTCTTCTCCCCTGACTCCAAATACCAGTGTTAGGCAGATCCCATTGAAAAGATAGGATACGCAATTGGCGTAAGGGGATCTGCGGTACCCTGGAATCGCGGTAGGGAAGTGAGCGTTAGACCCTTTCCTGCCTGACTCTAAATACCAGCGGCCAGCCAAAAGCAGCGTTAGGACCCCTTAATGCTGCTTTTGACGGCTAACGCCAAACTCTAAATCTAGCCGAGTGTATTTTCAATTGTACTAGTCAAGGGATCACTTCCCCTATTCCATTCTTTCTTTTATAAAAAATAATTTGCTTAATAGCTTGAATTATTGGTTGTCAAAGAGAGTTTTACCTTCTCTTTTACTCTTTCCTTTTCTTATCCATCTACCTGTACCCTATTTGGATAACTTTTATTCTATTCTCCTAAGTGTGCTCCAAGTCCCTTCTCTATATAACTTTTAACCCTCTCAGCTCCTAACTTCCTTTCCCCTTTCTATATACCCCTCCCCCCATTTTCCCCTTCTTTTTTTTCTTTTCTTTTTTTTTCCCTTCTCTACAGGATGGCCCGTCCAACGAGTAAGTTCCGTTCACTTTTACCACTGTTAACGCCAAGGGTTTGAACGATCCAGGTAAGAGGTCGATAGCCTTTAGAGAGCTTAATAAATTCCACAGCCGCATCCTCTTTTTCCAAGAAACTGACTTCCGTAGAGGCAGAGAACCAAAGTGGCATAATAAGCAATATCCTATAGCCCTATTTGCCTCCGGGACCTCTAAGAAATGTAGTGTTGGTATATTAATCCACCTCTCTGTCCCTTTAAAAATTATGCATGTTGAAAGTGATCTGGAGGGCAGGTTTTTACTTATAACAGGTACGCTTTATGAACACCCAATCACGTTGGCCACATTGAACAGCCCAAACGCTGACCAGCATCACTTCATGAAAAAAGTCTTGAAGCTAATTTTAGATCTTGCGAAGGGCCCAGTGTTTCTGTCAGGGGACCTTAATATACCAATGGATGCACGTGTTGACACATCCAACGGCTTATCCAGCATTCCCAGTAAAACAATCAAGTCAGTTAAAACAACTATCGCAAATCTCCAACTGCATGATGTGTGGAGATCACTCCACCAATCGAGTAGAGATTTTACCTACTATTCCCCTCCACACAATAAATATTCTAGCATAGACTATTTCCTTTTTGACTCTATAGCACTTGACATGGTTAATAATTGCACAATAGACTCCATTACATGGTCGGATTATGCTCCCCTAGTCTGCAACATTCAGTGGCCCGACTTGCCTCCCATGTCGTACATATGGAGATTAGATGACTATTTGCTGGATAGTCTAGATGTAAAAGCAGAAATTCAAAAATCACTGACAGACTACCGGACGCATAATGATCCCTCACATACCTCGATCACGAATTTTGGGGAGGCACATAAATGTGTCATATGTGGTGAATTCCTCAAACATAAGGTCCGTCTGGCAAAACAGCATAGACAGAAACATAAACAACTCTCAGACAGTGTTGCAGACCTGGAGACCATTCATAAGAGAAACCCATCAGACAAGGTCATTGGTAAATTGCTAGAGGATGCCAAACTAACACTTAAACACCAACTTGAAATTCTGCATCGTAAGATGCTATCAATAAAGCAACATTACTATGAGGGTGGCAATAAGCCTGGTAAATTATTAGCCAGAAACATACGCAGACAACAACTTAAATCACATATTCACTTCTTACAGAGAGCAGATGGCACAATATTGAGGGGTACTAAACAAATAGCAAGTTCCTTCCACTCCTACTACACTAGGCTCTATAACATTTCACAAATGCATGAGACTGGGCATCAGAATGATAGTATTACAGACAGGCAAAGCGTGATAGACATATACCTATCCTCAATAGATATCCCACAACTTGATACTGACAGCAGAAATTTCTTAGATGCTCCCATCATCATGGAGCAATTATCCCAAGCTATAAAAGACTTCCCAGGTGGTAAATGTCCTGGTCCAGATGGGCTCACCCTCAAGTATTATAGAGTCTTTTTGAAAACACTGGGCCCCCCGATGCTTTTACTATTCAATAGTCTAATAAATAACCCAACAGTTGCTAGCACGACTCTTGAGGCACATATAGCTGTTATCCCCAAGCAGGGTAAGCCCCTCACCGAGTCCCCAGCTAATTTTCATCCTATTTCATTGTTAAATTCAGACGTAAAGGTCTTTGCCAAGGTACTGGCAAAAAGACTTAACAAATACCTCCCCACTTTAATCTCGTCCGACCAAGTAGGTTTCATACCCAGAAGGGAGGTGCGGGACAATACTAATAAGGTAATTCAGTTGATTTCTCATGCCCAGGTCGAGGGAGTGCCTTTGGCCCTCTTTTCAACGGACGCGGAGAAGGCCTTTGACCGTGTTGATTGGCTTTTTCTGCATCAGGTCATGAAAGCAATGAATTTCAGCGACCCCTTTATTAATATGTCTTTTGCACTATACTCTGCCCCAAATGCCAGGGTACGGGTAAATAGCACACTATCAGAAACTTTCCTTATCACGAATGGTACCAGGCAGGGTTGCCCCTTGTCTCCACTTCTCTTTGCCCTTACTATTGAAGCGCTAGCACAAAAAATTAGAGAGAACCCAAAGATTACAGGGATGCGGGTGGGTGACATTGAAATCAAAAAAGCACTTTATGCTGATGACATTCTCTATACCCTTACTAATGTTGAAACCTCAATCCAAAAACTTCTAAATGAATTAAAACAGTATGGGGCACTCTCCAACTTTCACTTAAATTTGACTAAATCTGAATATCAGCTTCCCCAGAACATATCCAGAATTTGGCCTTAAACAATAGTATATCCGTAGCTACCTCTAAATTAAAATACTTAGGTATATATTTGTCCGCAAATCCCTCTGACCTTTTCAAAAACAATTATTTGACTTTAAGAAGGGAAATCATTAATGACTTGTCTTCTTGGAAGAACAAAATGTTATCGTGGCTGGGAAAGATAGGCCTAATTAAAATGAATATTTTACCCCGTATACTAACAGTCCCCATAGCTCTGCCTAAAGATTTTTTGCCTCAGCTATAACGATCCATTGAGCAGTTCATCTGGGCTGGAGTAAAGCCCAGGGTGCCTAGGAAAACGTTATATCTTCCCCGGGAAAGGGGCGGATTGGGGTTCCCAGAATTAGCAACATACAGGCAAGCCATAGTTTTGCAGAGGCTGGTTGAACGGTCACGCAACACCACATATAAACAATGGGTCAGACTTGATGGACAAATTTTTAAATTACATTATATTGGCACCCTTGCATGGATTCCTCCATCTAAATGCCCCAACTTAATACATAAATATCATATCACCTCAACAACCTTGCAGGAATGGGACAGACTACTGGCCACTAGCACCCATATTTTCTCGACTCACTCTCCAATGGTCCTGATTATAGAAAACCCCGAAATACCATATCACTTGCTGGGTACATGCATGAGCACACATTATAGCTTATGTGATGGTATCTTACACATCGCGTTGCAAGAAGGAAAACTTTGCACACAGCAAGATATGTCAAAACAACATGGGGAGCTCTTCTCCTCATGGCTTGGATATCATCAATTATCCCATTTCCTTATGCATCACAAACATAGAGAGAGATTCTGTAGAGACCTCACACCATTTGAGCTGCTCTGCACAGGCATTACACCTCCCAAGAGGCTGATATCGAAGGTATACAAACTTCTGCTTATGCCACCAGATATCCAGCTTCCCTCATACACGTTAGCTTGGAACAAAGATCTCAATAATATAATAGATGAAGATGAATGGTTAAGATCATTCACTCTGGCAAAACGGTCCTCCATTTCAGCAATTGTCCAGGAAATTCATCTTAAATTACTAACCAGATGGTACCACACTCCGACAAGACTACATAGATTCTTTCCGTCGGCGAACCCCTTTTGCTGGAGGGGCTGTGGGGAGCATGGCGCACTTATCCACATCTGGTGGTCATGCCCAAAACTGAAGGGTTTCTGGTCTGCCGTGACTGAGAAAATGGGGCATATGTATCAAGCTCCAAATGGAACTTGATGCCCCATGTTTCTGGCGAGTCTTCAGACTCGCCAGAAACAGCAGTTATGAAGCAGCGGTCACAAAGACCACTGCTCCATAACCTGTCCGCCTGCTCTGAGCAGGCGGACAGACATCGCCACAATACAACCCGATCGAGTACGATCGGGTTGATTGACACCACCCTGCTGGCGGCCTATTGGCCATGAGTCTGCAGGGGGCAGCGTTGCACCAGCAGCTCTTGTGAGCTGCTGGTGCAATGCTGAATACGGTGAGCATATTGCTCGCCATATTCGGCGAGGTCTGGCGTACCTGATCCGCAGTTTCGGATCAGGTCCACTAGACCTTGATACATATGCCCCCATGTCGCACAAATTGCAAATCCTGATCCCAAACACACCAGAAAAATTCCTGTTGCTACAACTTCCTAAGACTAAAAACGACTTCACTAGGGCCCTTCTCCTGATAATGCTCACAGGCGCTGAGAGACTTATTCCTCAGAAAGGGAAATCAAAACAGATTCCTTCTCTTGATGAATGGTTCTCCTCAGTAGAGGATTTACTAAACCTGGAAAGACTGCATTACTTCAAAATCAATCAACTGATGTTCCATGATTTGATGCTGGTGGCGTGGAATGATACCCCAGTATGATGTCTCTCATATCCTCTTGCTGTCTCATTCGAGACTCATCTTGTTGCGTAATCTGCCCTTGGATGGACCCTTCCTCCCCTCCCCTTTTTTTTCTCTTTTTTTTCTCTTCCCCCTTTCCCTCTCACCTCTATGATGAAACCCTCTTCCCCTCTTTTTCTTCTTATTCTCTTCTTTTTTGTAAGGTATTACCTGGACACACATTTTGCCATAATTTTCTGTTTTTTTTGTTTGTTTTTTTATGTTTGCACATGTTTGAATTTCTATACAGTGACATTTTCAAAAATGCCAAGCTTTATATAACTGAGGGGGGCTTTGGTCTGATGTGGACATTTCTGAACACCCCCATCCGGGACCAGGGGCGTAATAATGCATAGGCCAACGAGGCCCGTGCCTAGGGCGGCATATTTTGGGGGGCGGCACTTCTCTGTTGCACTAAATATGTGCTGAGGATTTAAGAAAAAAAAATTCAAATTTTGACAGCGCGGTTGTCACGTGACCTGCTTTTTGCCATGTCAATTGACGCCCGCCTTCCTGTCTAGCAAGCCGCGAGAACTTTTGGATCATGATGGATGTGATGATAAGTGGAGACTGGAGAGGAGCCGGAGGACTGGAGTGGGCTGAACCGGCTTAACTCAGGTAGGGAAGGGCAGGGCAGCGCAGCCTAAAGCATTTGCACGCTGACAGAGTCAGAAGGCTACCTGTGTACACTGTACAGTAAGTGTGGCGTGGCTTCATCTAATGCTGCCCGCCCTACTCCTCTGATATTTTATTGCCTGCCCTGTACAGTTACACAGTGTGTGCTTGTGTATACTGTGTGTAGCGAGCCTTTAGGCAATAAAATAGCAGAGGAGGCGGCATTAGGTTAAGAACCAAGTCTTGAGCAACTCTTGATCTATTTAAATAGGAAGACCTGACCCGCTCATTTTAAAAGCAGCTTTGTTTACTTCTTAATGTGGCTGGGCAGTGGGACAGTATATTAGGCATGCATTGCAAACAGAGCTTATTGAAAAGGCAGGGGGGTAATAAGGTTCAGTAAATTTTGCCATGCTCTAAAATGAAAAGGAAAAAAAAAATACTGCCTTTTTAATAAGCTCAGTTTGCAATGCATGCCTAATATACTGCCCACTGCCCAGCCACATTAAGAAGCAAAAATAACTGCTTTTGAAATGCCGGTATATGAGCACTAAAATTAGCTGTACACGGAGATCCAGAGACTGGAGAGAGTAGTTCCTAAACATGTGTCCGACACTCCTGGGGTAAAATCAGGCTGCTGTGGAGTGGAGAAGTGCAGGGATGACAGCTGGAGAATGTCTGCTCTTGCACGGTGACGGAACATAGTGGTGAGTGGCTCAGTGAAGGCAGCAGCAGCGGGGGTTGGGCTGTCAGTATGGAGAAAACAGCCGACAAGGGGGGGTATGTTTATTAACTGAAAAAATGCTGTCTCTTTTTTTGCTGCATTGTCAGTAAAGAAAGCTGTGTCTCCAGCAAGCTTTTACTCAGTGCTATTTCTGACACCTTTGAAAGAGTGGGGGAAGGGGAGCAGACATGGGTCTAGGACTTAGTAGTATATATATATACATATACATATATATATATATATATATATATATACACACACTACTAAGTCCCAGCCCCATGTCTGCTCCCCTTCCCCCAATCTTTCAAAGGTGTTTTATATATATATATATATATATATATATATATATATATATATATATATATATATATATGACTCACTGTATATATATATGTATATGTGTGTGATGGGACTTAGTAGTATATATATATATATATATATATATATATATATATGAGACATGTACACACACATTATATATATATATATATAATGTATATGTGTGTGACCAGAGTGAATGCAAGCCCTGGTGAATATGTACTTAAAAAGACATATATTTTTTTTATTTTTTTACACCCTGACCAAAAAAAAAAATTATGTCTAAAATAAATGCCTTAAAACTGGGGGGGGGGGGGCAGCAGAATTTTGAGTGCCTAGGGCAGCACAAAACCTAAATACGCCCCTGTCCGGGACTGAAGACACTCAGATGTATACTTACAGGGGCCTACCTAGGCCTTGTACTACTTTAGTAACAAGTTGATTAGTGATTTCAACATGTTTGTGCTCCATTGTTTACAGACTTGTATTGTGATATAAAAAAAAGAGAGTAATGTGATTTAATTGTATACATCTGACTTTATTTTCAATAAAGCTTGTTTAATAAAAAAACAAAAAAAAAAACGATAAAGTAACGGTTGACATCTATAATATTCTATATATAAGTGATTGGCGAGATGTCAATTTTGTAAACGTCCCATTGAAATCGCTATAATAATGATCTTCCAAACTCTTGTTTACGTATATATAATATTGCAGTATTGAATGAGAAACTTTTTAAAGGGGCGGTACAGTCCCAAAGCTGTAATCTGTATGGTTGAAGCTTATAATGAAGCTTATAATGACGTCATCATATTAGCAACCTGCCTGTCTAGTTAGCAAATCCTCATTCTGTTGTATTTTACAACATTCTTATTCTGTGCTGATTCAAATATAAATGTGTGCTTTGCTGTTGTGTGATGGGTGTTATGTACATATACGTATGTATATGTATTGTGTTTCTCTCACACATATGCTGATTTATATGAAGCATTATAGCATTTTTGTTCCTTCCCATAAAGGTGACAGCTCTAATATTTTCTAATGATGTTCTTATTGTACGTAATTCCTAATGGTATATTATGAGTGAATCGTGATGTTAAAGGGAAACTAAAGTCATCATTTATGTTTCATGATTCAATGAGAGAATCTAATGTTAAGCAACCTTCCAATGTAGTTGTATGATGTAAATGTGTTCATTGTTTATGTGTTTTTCCCCCAGAATATCAATGCACATGTATCAGTGAATGACAAAAGTCATGTATGTGCATCCATCAATGATCATGTGTTAAGCTTATGTAGATATGCTGTTCATCCAAGCATATGAGTTGAATAAATGAAATGTTATAATAGAGGTAAATGAGAGGTGTTTCCAATTGTCTACTGTTTGTGAATAATGAAATGTAAAATGTAAAAATTATTTTTCTGTCTGTTTAAATATGATGTAATTTTTCCAACCGATTTTGTATTGGTGATGTTAATTTGTAGTTGATGTAATGTAAATGTATATAACAATTTGATGTTGTAGTGAATTTCACACAAGTAAAAGCCATAACTCCATAGGGAACT
This sequence comes from Bombina bombina, assembly GCF_027579735.1. Lineage (NCBI taxonomy): Eukaryota > Metazoa > Chordata > Amphibia > Anura > Bombinatoridae > Bombina > Bombina bombina. The sequence continues at coordinate 1,437,162,647 of NC_069500.1, forward strand.
AGTAAATTCTTGATCTAACGCAAGAAAGAATGAGTTAGTTTCACTATTGTAACGCTGGTATTAGGAGTTTTCTTGTCTACGCATTTTACGTGCATTAGGTAAATCTGCCTGTTGCGTGCATGACAAGGTCTTCCCCATAGAAGTCAATGGAGGAGAAAAAATTTTGGAGAAATAAAATCCAACACTTGTTTTGAGCGTAAAGTGAGTGACGTCATGTTCTTGTGTGAAAAAGTAGTTAAATCGTGTTTATTTCCTACTAAAAATCTGTTTTGTGTAGGTGATGTGCTGTATATTTTTTGTATGTATCGATTAGTGTATGTATGTGATAATATTTGTAGTTAGATGTAGCTATATGAGTGTATGTTCCCATCTATCTATGTAAATCAATGTAAAATGGATTTGTGTGCATTTTTTTTCAAACACCCGAGATAACTTTGATCCATTCTATTTTTACATGAAAATGTAAAATCTAAAAATAAATAATATTGTGTAGTGTTTGTATGAGTGTAAGTGTAGTTTGTGTAATGTTTTTGAAGGGATTTGTGGATGTTTTTGTTAGCAGTATATGATTAACTACTGGGTGTGGATTTATGTTAATGATTTGAGCGGAGATGGATATTTTTGTGGCGTTACGTAAACTCGTAATATCAGCAGTAGTGAAAAAGCAGCATTAGGAGGCTTTTTCAGGCATAAAGCACAACTCGTAATCTAGCCGATTGCTTTTTACTTTTTTGGGGTAGAAATTAAATATAATTTTTCCAATGGGGGGCTATTGGAATAATTATATTTTATTCAGAATTTTCTTTTTCTTCTTCTTTTGACTGGGGGTTCACATGCAGATTACCGCATATGGAGGAGCCTCCACTGGCTCAGCCTCTGCTGTCACCTGTCAATGCTCAGCCTCTGCTGTGACCTGCTATCGCTCAGCCTCTGCTGTGACCTGCTATCGCTCAGCCTCTGCTGTGACCTGCCAATGCTCAGCCTCTGCTGTGACCTGCCCCTGCTTAGCCTCTGCTGTAACCTGCTACTGTTACCTGCCATCACTCAGCCTCTGCTGTGACCTCCCATCACTCAGCCTCTGCTGTGACCTGCCCATGCTCAGCCTCTGCTGTGACCTGCCCCTGCTGTGACCTGCCATCACTCAGCCTCTGCTGTTACCTGCCCCTGCTCAGCCTCTGCTGTGACCTTCACCTGCTCAGCCTCTGCTGTAACCTGCCAATGCTCAGCCTCTGCTGTGACCTTCACCTGCTCAGCATCTGCTGTGACCTGTCAATGCTCAGCCTCTGCTGTGACCTGCCATCGCTCAACCAATGCTGTGACCTGCCCCTGCTTAGCCTCTGCTGTGACCTGCCCCTGCTTAGCCTCTGCTGTAACCTGCCCCTGTAACCTGCCATCACTCAGCCTCTGCTATAACCTCCCATCACTCAGCCTCTGCTGTGACCTGCCACTGCTCAGCCTCTGCTGTGACCTGCCCCTGCTCAGCCTCTGCTGTGACCTGCCACTGCTCAGCCTCTGCTGTGACCTGCCAATGCTTAGCCTCTTTTGTGACCTGCTAATGCTCAGCCTGTCAGGGCACAGGTAAATACATATTTATATATATATATGTATGTCAATAGGACAGGGAAATGTGTTTATGTATGAAACCATATTTTTATCAGATATTACTGGAATAAGGTTTAAATTCTGATGTCAGGATTTGATTCACAAAACCCCCACAAGTTTGAATAAACATTTCAGGACTAAACTGCAGACAGAATGTCTCCAGAGCTTTGACACTAAACCATTTGCTCCTTAATTAAAAATACAAGCTTCAGAGCATCCCTTACCCCCATACAGTTAATAAAAACATAAATGTCTAAGGCTGTTGATTTAAGAGATAATGAGATGGAAATTAGCAGACTGGAATCAGGATACCATTTGTCTTTCAAACTGGAAAGGTGTAATAGGATCTCAAAAGTGACATGTTTTGTGAGAATTTCAGCATTACTCTGTGGTGAGTAAAAGATGAAGAGTCTGGGTTAGGATAACACAGAGAAAGCACATGGCTTCAAAACTACTGTATTTAGATTTTAAGTAAAATTAAATACATTTTTGCAAAGGGAACAATGCCAGTTTTCCATGTATGTTTAAAATAATTCAAATAACCCATATATGTATATATATAACATGATTTCCTGTTTTCCAGATGGAACTAAAAGATGACACATACAGGATGAGACATGGGATGAAATAAGTCATATCATATGAATGTGCAATAAATGTTTATAAAGTTTTAAATACTTCTCTTGAAATATAGTGAGATGGATATATGGAAGTTACTTTGATGTGATATGACTATGAAATATTGACATCTGATATTGAAATATAAATTTTCTGTTAGGCTAAATGAAAACATAATTTATGCTTACCTGATAAATTTATTTCTCTTGTGGTGTATCCAGTCCACAGATCATCCATTACTTGTGGGATATTCTCCTTCCCAACAGGAAGTTGCAAGAGGATCACCCACAGCAGAGCTGCTATATAGCTCCACCCCTAACTGCCATATCCAGTCATTCGACCGAAGACAAACAGAGAGAGGAGAAACCATAGGGTGCAGTGGTGACTGTAGTTTAAAATTAAAAAATACCTGCCTTAAAATGACAGGGCGGGCCGTGGACTGGATACACCACAAGAGAAATAAATTTATCAGGTAAGCATAAATTATGTTTTCTCTTGTAAGGTGTATCCAGTCCACGGATCATCCATTACTTGTGGGATACCAATACTAAAGCTAAAGTACACGGATGAAGGGAGGGACAAGGCAGGAACTTAAATGGAAGGTACCACTGCCTGTAAAACCTTTCTCCCAAAAATAGCATCCGAAGAAGCAAAAGTATCAAATTTATAGAATTTTGAAAAGGTATGAAGCGAAGACCAAGTCGCCGCATTGCAAATCTGTTCAACAGAAGCCTCATTTTTAAAGGCCCATGTGGAAGCCACAGCTCTAGTAGAATGAGCTGTAAACCTTTCAGGAGGCTGCTGGCCAGCAGTCTCATAAGCTAAGCGTATTATACTTCTTAGCCAAAACGAAAGAGAAGTTGCCGAAGCCTTTTGGCCTCTCCTCTGTCCAGAGTAGGCAACAAACAAATAATCTCCTGATTGATATTCTTATTAGATACCACCTTAGGTAAAAACCCAGGTTTGGCACACAGAACTACCTTATCTGCATGGAAGATCAGATAAGGAGAATCACATTGTAAGGCAGATAACTCGGAACTCTACGAGCCGAGGAAATAGCTACCAAAAAAAAAAAGAACTTTCCAAGATAAAAGTTTGATATCTATGGAATGAAGAGGTTCAAACGGAACCCCCTGAAGAACTTTAAGAACCAAATTTAAGCTCCAAGGTGGAACAACAGGTTTAAACACAGGCTTGATTCTAACTAAAGCCTGACAAAATGCCTGAACGTCTGGAACATCCGCCAGAAGCTTGTGCAAAAGAATAGACAGAGCAGAAATCTGTCCCCTATCTTATGATACATTTTCCTTGTGACAGGCTTTCGAGCCTGAATTAAGGTGTCAATGACTGACTCGGAGAAACCATGCTTTGATAAAATCAAGCGTTCAATCTCCAGGCAGTCAGCCTCAGAGAAATTAGATTTGGATGGTTGAAAGGACCTTGAAGTAGAAGGTCCTGTTTCAGCGGCAGAGTCCATGGTGGAAAGGATGACATGTCCACCAGATCTGCATACCAAGTCCTGCGTGGCCACGCAGGCACTATCAAGATCACCAATGCTCTCTCCTGCTTGATTTTGGCAATCAGACGAGGGAGCAGAGGAAATGGTGGAAACACATAAGCCAGGTTGAAGGACCAAGGCGCTGCTAGAGCATCTATCAGCGTTGCCTTGGGGTCCCTGGACCTGGATCCGTAACAAGGAAGTTTGGCGTTCTGGCGAGACGCCATGAGATCCAGTTCTGGTTTGCCCCAATGATGAATCAATTGTGCAAACACCTCCGGATGGAGTTCCCACTCCCCAGGGTGAAAAGTCTGTCGACTTAGAAAATCCGCCTCCCAGTTCTCTACACCTGGGATATGGATAGCTGATAGGTTGCAAGAGTGAATCTCTGCCCAACGAATTATCTTTAAGACTTCTAACATCACTAGGGAACTCCTTGTTCCCCCTTGATGGTTGATGTAAGCCACAGTGGTGATGTTGTCCGACTGAAATCTTATGAACCTCATTGTCCCTAGCTGAGGCCAAGCCTGAAGAGCATTGAATATCGCTCTTAGTTCCAGAATGTTTATCGGAAGGAGTGTCTCCTCCTGAGTCCACGATCCCTGAGCATTCCGGGAGTTCCAGACTGCTCCCCAGCCTAGAAGGCTGGCATCTGTCGTTACAATTGTCCAATCTGGCCTGCGAAAGGTCATACCTTTGGACAGATGGACCCGAGATAGCCACCAGAGAAGAGAATCCCTGGTCTCTTGATCCAGATTTAGTAGAGGGGACAAATCTGTGTAATCCCCATTCCACTGGCTGAGCATGCAGAGTTGCAGCGGTCTGAGATGTAGGCGGGCGAACGGCACTATGTCCATTGCTGCTACCATTAAGCCGATTACTTCCATACACTGAGCCACCGAAGGGCGAGGAGTGGAATAAAGAACATGGCAGGAATTTAGAAGTTTTGATAACCTGGTCTCTGTCAGGTAAATCCTCATTTCTACAGAATCTATTAGAGTTCCCAAAAAGGATACTCTTGTGAGAGGGGATAGAGAACTCTTTTCTTCGTTCACTTTCACCCATGCGACCTCAGAAATGCCAGAACTATGTCCATATGAGACTTGGCAATTTTGAAATTTGACGCCTGTATCAGAATGTCGTCTAAATAAGGGGCCACTGCTATGCCCTGCGGCCTAAGGACTGCCAGAAGTGACCCCAGAACCTTTGTAAAGATTCTTGGGGCTGTAGCTAACCCAAATGGAAGAGCTACAAACTGGTAATGCCTGTCTAGGAAGGCAAACATGAGAAACCGATGATGATCTTTGTGTATCGGAATGTGAAGATACACATCCTTTAAATCCACTGTAGTCATGTATTGACCCTCCTGGATCATAGGCAGGATGGTACGAATAGTCTCCATCTTGAATGATGGAACCCTGAGAAATTTGTTTAAGATCTTGAGATCTAAGATTGGTCTGAAGGTTCCCTCTTTTTTGGGAACCACAAACAGATTTGAATAGAATCCTTGTCCCTGTTCCTCCTTTGGAACTGGGTGGATCACTCCCATAACTAGGAGGTCTTGAACACAGTGTAAAAATGCCTCTCTCTTTATCTGGTTTGTAGATAATTGTGAAAGGTGAAATCTCCCTTTTGGAGGAGAAGCTTTGAAGTCCAGAAGATACCCCTGGGATACAATTTCCAACACCCAGGGATCCTGGACATATCTTGACCAAGCCTGGGCGAAGAGCGAAAGTCTGCCCCCTACTAGATCCGTTACCAGATAGGGGGCTGATACTTCATGCTGTCTTAGGGGCAGCAGCAGGCTTTTTGGCCTGCTTCCCTTTGTTCCAGGTCTGGTTAGGTCTCCAGACCGACTTGGACTGAGCAAAAGTTCCCTCTTGTATTGCATTAGAGGAAGTTGATGCCGCACTCGCCTTGAAGTTTCGAAAGGCACGAAAATTAGACTGTTTGGCCCTTCATTTGGACCTATCCTGAGGAAGGGCATGACCTTTTCCTTTTCCTCAAACCAGGCCTGAATAGGGTTTGCCCCTTGAAGGGAATGTTAAGCAGCTTAGACTTTGAAGTAACGTCAGCTGACCATGATATAAGCCATAGCGCCCTACGCGCTTGAATAGCAAAACCAAAATTCTTAGTCGTTAGTTTAGTCAAATGAACAATGGCATCAGAAACAAAAGAATTGGCTAGCTTAAGTGCTCTAAGCTTGTCAAGTATGTCATCCAATGGGGTCTCTACCTGTAAAGCCTCTTCCAGAGACTCAAACCAGAAAGCCGCAGCAGCAGTGACTGGGGCAATGCATGCAAGGGGCTGTAGAATAAAACCTTGTTGAATAAACATTTTCTTAAGGTAACCCTCTTACTTTTTATCCATTGGATCTGAGAAAGCACAACTGTCCTCGACAGGGATAGTAGTACGCTTAGCTAGGGTAGAAACTGCTCCCTCCACCTTAGGGACTGTCTGCCATAAGTCCCGTGTGGTGGCATCTATTGGAAACATTTTCTTAAAAATAGGAGGGGGAGAGAACGGCACACCTGGTCTATCCCATTCCTTAGTAATAATTTCTGTAAACCTTTTAGGTATTGGAAAAATATCAGTGCACACCGGCACTGCATAGTATTTGTCCAATCTACACAATTTTTCTGGCACTGCAATTGTATCACAGTCATTCAGAGCAGCTAAAACCTCCCTGAGCAGCACGCGGAGGTGTTCAAGCTTAAATTTAAATGTAGACATATCAGAATCAGGTTGAATCTTTTTCCCTGAGTCAGAACCATCACCCACAGAAAGAAGCTCTCCTTCCTCAGCTTCTGTATATTGTGAGGGAGTATCAGACATAGCTCTTAAAGCGTCAGCATGCTCTGTATTTCTTCTATCTCCAGAGCTATCTCGCTTTCTTCTAAACCCAGGTAGTCTGGATAATACCGCTGACAGTGTATTATCCATGACCGCCGCCATGTCTTGTAAAGTAAACGCTATGGGCACACTAGATGTACTTGGCGCCATTAGAGCATGAGTCCCTTGAGCTGGAGTCAAAGGGTCTGACACGTGGGGCGAGTTAGTCGGCATAACTTCCCCCTCGTCAGATTCCTCTGGTGATAAATTTTTTAAAGACAGAATATGATTGCTTAAAGTGAAATCAGTACATTTGGTACACATTCTAAGAGGGGGTTCCACCATGGCTTCTAAACATAATGAACAAGGAGTTTCCTCTATGTCAGACATGTTTAAACAGACTAGCAATGAGACCAGCAAGCTTGGAAAACACTTTAAATCAAGTTAACAAGCAAAAAATAAAAACGGTACTGTTCCTTTAAGAAAAACAATTTTTGTCAGAATTTGAAAAACAGTGAAAAAAAGCAGTAAATCAAACGAAATTTTTACAGTGTGTATAATAAGCTAACAGAGCATTGCACCCACTTGCAAATGGATGATTAACCCCTTAGTTCAAAAAATTAATCAAAAAAACGATATAGACATTTTTTAACAGCACACCAAACTGCCACAGCCTTGCTGTGGGCCTACCTTCCCCAACAAACTATTTTGGAAAGCCTAAGAGCCCATGAGAGAGTTCCTATAGCATTCAGGGGACTCCTGGAGGAAGCTGGATGTCTCAGTCTGTAAAAGTTACTGCGCAAAAAAGTGCTAAATTAGGCCCATCCCACTCATAGTAACACAGTGGAAAGCCTCAGGAAACTGTTTCTAGGCAAATTTAAGCCAGCCATGTGGAAAAAAACTAGGCCCCAATAAAGTTTTATCACCAAAGTATGTATAAAAACGTTTAAACATGCCAGCAAACGTTTTATATTGCAAATCTATAAGAGTATTACCTCAGAAAGTAAGCATGATACCAGTCGCTATTAAATTACTGTATTCAGGCTTACCTTACATAAATCTGGTATCAGCAGCATTTTCTAGCATACACGTCTTCTAGAAAAAAAATTAACTGCACATACCTCATAGCAGGATAACCTGCACGCCATTCCCCCGCTGAAGTTACCTCTCTCTTCAGTCATGTGTGAGAACAGCAATGGATCTTAGTTACAACCTGCTAAGATCATAGAAATCACAGGCAGATTCTTCTTCTATTTTCTGCCTGGGACAAAATAGTACAACTCCGGTACCATTTAAAATAACAAACTTTTGATTGAAGTTAAAAACAAACTACGTTACACCACTTTTCTCTTACTACCTCCATGCTTGTTGAGAGTTGCAAGAGAATGACTGGATATGGCAGTTAGGGGAGGAGCTATATAGCAGCTCTGCTGTGGGTGATCCTCTTGCAACTTCCTGTTGGGAAGGAGAATATCCCAAAAGTAATGGATGATCCGTGGACTGGATACACCTTACAAGAGAAATATAAATACTAACAAGAGAAATTTACTAATGCAGTAAATTATATGTTTAATAGGAAAAATTGAATAGTTAGCAATATAAATTATTTAATATAAATAATGTTAGACACATATTTCATATCAAAATGACCAGAGAGGTAATTTGATCCTTCCCATCTATGATTGATATTGTGAATTTATTAATATGAGGGAATTATGGCAGTTATTACACATTTTAAGAAACATTTTAAATGTTCAGAGATGTGTTTAAATGTATTGCTATGTTGTATGTCTGCTGCCACCTAAGGGCCAATACCGGTATAGCAGTTAAAGGAAAAAAAAAGGGATGTGTTTCCGTGGTGACCGAGGGCCAATCCAAATAGACATCCCACCTAACCAATGGGATGGTCAGATCTCGTAGGGCTACTCCCATGGTTTTATCAATGAGTGAAAAACTTATTTAAGTAAATGCAGCAGGGAGAAACACACACAGAGAGATTTTGCTGACTTGAATGATCTACTGCTGGGCGTTCAAAATACATTCATTCTGAGCAAGCTGATCTACCTTTTTCTCAGTGATTGCAAAAATTTACTTATTTATTTTCTGAGATGAAACAAGGAATCCTTGGTAACTGAACAATCAATTTCGGTCATTTCGGTAATGTATATATATACAGGGAGTGCAGAATTATTAGGCAAGTTGTATTTTTGAGGATTAATTTTATTATTGAACAACAACCATGTTCTCAATGAACCAAAAAAACTCATTAATATCAAAGCTAAATATTTTTGGAAGTAGTTTTTAGTTTGTTTTTAGTTATAGCTATTTTAGGGGGATATCTGTGTGTGCAGGTGACTATTACTGTGCATAATTATTAGGCAACTTAACAAAAAACAAATATATACCCATTTCAATTATTTATTTTTACCAGTGAAACCAATATAACATCTCAACATTCACAAATATACATTTCTGACATTCAAAAACAAAACAAAAACAAATCAGTGACCAATATAGCCACCTTTCTTTACAAGGACACTCAAAAGCCTGCCATCCATGGATTCTGTCAGTGTTTTGATCTGTTCACCATCAACATTGCGTGCAGCAGCAACCACAGCCTCCCAGACACTGTTCAGAGAGGTGTACTGTTTTCCCTCCTTGTAAATCTCACATTTGATGATGGACCACAGGTTCTCAATGGGGTTCAGATCAGGTGAACAAGGAGGCCATGTCATTAGATTTTCTTCTTTTATACCCTTTCTTGCCAGCCACGCTGTGGAGTACTTGGACGCGTGTGATGGAGCATTGTCCTGCATGAAAATCATGTTTTTCTTGAAGGATGCAGACTTCTTCCTGTACCACTGCTTGAAGAAGGTGTCTTCCAGAAACTGGCAGTAGGACTGGGAGTTGAGCTTGACTCCATCCTCAACCCGAAAAGGCCCCACAAGCTCATCTTTGATGATACCAGCCCAAACCAGTACTCCACCTCCACCTTGCTGGCGTCTGAGTCGGACTGGAGCTCTCTGCCCTTTACCAATCCAGCCACGGGCCCATCCATCTGGCCCATCAAGACTCACTCTCATTTCATCAGTCCATAAAACCTTAGAAAAATCAGTCTTGAGATATTTCTTGGCCCAGTCTTGACGTTTCAGCTTGTGTGTCTTGTTCAGTGGTGGTCGTCTTTCAGCCTTTCTTACCTTGGCCATGTCTCTGAGTATTGCACACCTTGTGCTTTTGGGCACTCCAGTGATGTTGCAGCTCTGAAATATGGCCAAACTGGTGGCAAGTGGCATCTTGGCAGCTGCACGCTTGACTTTTCTCAGTTTATGGGCAGTTATTTTGCGCCTTGGTTTTTCCACACGCTTCTTGCGACCCTGTTGACTATTTTGAATGAAACGCTTGATTGTTCGATGATCACGCTTCAGAAGCTTTGCAATTTTAAGAGTGCTGCATCCCTCTGCAAGATATCTCACTATTTTTGACTTTTCTGAGCCTGTCAAGTCCTTCTTTTGACCCATTTTGCCAAAGGAAAGGAAGTTGCCTAATAATTATGCACACCTGATATAGGGTTTTGATGTCATTAGACCACACCCCTTCTCATTACAGAGATGCACATCACCTAATATGCTTAATTGGTAGTAGGCTTTCGAGCCTATACAGCTTGGAGTAAGACAACATGCATAAAGAGGATGATGTGGTCAAAATACTCATTTGCCTAATAATTCTGCACACAGTGTATATATATATATATATATATATATAAAAACAAAGAGGGTTGCAATTAATATTTTAACACAGATATATGCATAATGGCTGTATTTTAAAGTATAGTTGAAAGACTTAAAGGGAGCAGTTTTAAATTGTAGTTTATATTCAGTCTGTATATTGTTAAATACATATCCTTGATGCTAAATTGTTTTATCTATACAACTATAGAGTTATAACTCAGAATTGGGTTTTTACAAAAATAATATATACACTTTCTGATGTTTTAATAGAAGTATAGATTGTCCTATTGTTTAAATTAGCACCGTTAGAATTGTGTTGCTTGGGTATTGAGCTGTTAAAGATTTTGGAACCTCATTGTATTAACAGGGTAAAATTAAACTGTAAATCATATTGCTGAATGTTTGTAGCTGCTATTTTAGATCTCATTGTAATATTTTAAATGCAGCTCTGAATGAAAGGCTGGTTTTAAAGGTAAATTTGCATGGGCTTTGCATAGCATATTTAATTTGTATAGTTTTAAACGCATATAGTGTCGACTCATATTCTAATTCTCACAAATATACACATTTCAATATGTTCATAAATATTTACTAATAATAAAGAATTCAGGTATTTATATTAATTTTGTTGTCTTAGTAGAAGTATATTGATTGTGGGTTCAGTCTAAAGAAAGATTGTTAAATATATTCCCTGCCATATACTCACACATTGTTTGGAGAATACTGCTAAGATTTTTATATAAATATACTGGCATATTATATGGAGGCTTTGCGCGAGATATTATAAATAATTATCATATTGATATAGTATATTTGTGGTAAATAGAAATTATTATAGAAGAGAGAAAAAAAATTCATATTTCGAATTGATATTTTGAAAATATAGAAGTTTTAAAAAAAAAAAAAAAATGAAATATTGATTTTCGTGTTCAAGATTAATATTAATATTTTGAAATATTATTAAAAATAAATTTTTTGAAAAATAAAAATATTAATTTTTCATATTGAAAAAATTAATTAAAAATATTAATTTTTCATATTTCAAAATTCATAAAAATATTATTTTTTCATATTTCAAAATTCATAAAAAATATTAATTTTTCATATTTCAAAATTAATCCAAAATATTAATTTTTCATATTTCAAAATCTATAAAAATATTGATTTTTCATATTTCAAGATTAATAAAAATATTAATTTTCTCATATTTCAAAATTGATATTGATATTTTGAAGATATTATTTTTTTTTCTTTCTTCCCTCTCTCTTATTGGTCAAAATTGTATTAGCGTTTTATCTTATTAAGTACAACACTCAAATAACGATGTCTTCAGCAAAAAGTAATGCTAGCGTTTCTGTGCAAGATGAAATTGTCTCCTCCCCAAGGTCCTCCGTCAATGAAGTGATTCAGAAAAAAACTCTCAAATTAGACGCCATGAATCACATCATGACTAGACTTGATATTTGGGACGATGTCTCCAGATATATTAATGAGTGTAAAGATAAGGCCAAAGATTTAGTTAAAGATATGTGGTTTGAAGATGGGGAATTATACCAAATGTTACTGCAACTTAATAAATGCACGGAACTTAGGGAGCGTGATGAATTAATTTTAGAAACTTGGCCAATCCTAATATTGAGCTGTGAGATGTCTAACCAAATGGCAGGACAGAACAGACAATTAGGACGGCTAAGGGATTAAAATGATTCATTACGAGAATTTCAAGATGCCTTTATTCAGGCAAAGACAGAGGTTTTCCATGCTAGCCAAAAGGCTTCTGACTTAGATAAATATAATCAGGAATTAGTGACTGATTTTAAAGCTTTCGAGGAATAATATGAAAAGTGCCAAAATGAAAATAAAACTTTAAAAGCTAGATATCATGAGGCTGAAAAAGCATACGAGCAGGCAATAAATAAATTACAGAGACAAATTAGCAGCTATAAGGACTGGGACAGAAATGAGTTTCAAGATCCCAGGCGGGAGGATAAACAAAGATACCCAAACTATAGCCCTAATTCAGGCCCAAAGGTAACTTTTTCCCCTAGACAATCACATAACTCTAGGGGACCAGAAAATTATTACACTTCGATGAAAGGCACTCTAGCTCAAACAATAAGTCCCCTGTAAGATCCAGTGATGTACCAAATAAAGTGTATGACACCCCCACAATAATTAAATTCCTAAAGAATACAGTACGCCCATTTTCCCAAAGGGGGGACCACTTCCATAATTGACCACTTAGAGGCCTTTGAAAACGCATTATCTATAATGAGTGTTACAAGTGAGCAGTTAAAAATTGAATTTCTACCCTGGGTATTTGAAAGTAAACATCACAAATTCTTTGCTTCACTAAAGGATATGAATATTCGTTCCTGGAGTGAAACAAAACGACAATGCAGAAAAGAATTCGGACAACATTGCACTAAAACGGCAGCGAGAATAGCTGTATATGGTTTAAAATGTAGTGCGAAACAAAGTCCAAACAAATTCCTTTCTATATTGAAGAATGCTTACAGCATGGCTGAAGATGAACCCATATTTGAAGGTTCAGAGTTTGTGAATTTATTTTTTGAAGCGCTACCCACACCCATCAAAATCAACTTAGCTAGAGATTTTGAGGAGAACTGTTCATTGGAATGGCTGATCAAAGAGAGTATGAAATTATACTCTATTCAGCAGTCCAGTGAACAGGGGGATAAAAGGGAGAAAAAGCCCAATCCTAAAATAGTGGCCGAAACTAGGGTGTCACCTGAACCCCTAAATTTGGAGTCTAAAAAGAAAACCTACGTGGAAGTGGCCAGAGAAAACGGGCCATCTCCACAGAGGTTTAACTCTACCCCTCCCCCAGCACGGGATGAGGCGCAGAGAGGCTATAGCCAAAACGGGGTATATACTCAGGCGAATAATTACGCCCAAAGAGAATACCCACAGAATAATGGGTACCCCCGCAAAGGTGGATACAATAGACAGTGAAGGTATTCTCAGGATAACCAGACACCCCAAGTAAATAATGCTCCCCAAAATAATAATGCAGAACAAATTGAACCCCAGGGGCAACCACGCCAGGATAGAAATAGCAGCTCTAATTCTGAGGGGAACCAATGGTCCAAGAATCATTATTATGGGGCATCAAGAGATAGGCCCAGGAGTAGGGGTAACTTGTACAATCAAGTAGATCAGCTTAGTACCCAGCTGATTTGGTTGAGCGAACAAGTCGCTAATATGAGTCAAAAACTTACGGCTCAGCAACCGAACAATACTTTTTTAGGGGTACAGCCAGTGGTCAGCAGTGGACCACAGGCACAATCATAAACACTGCGGTATCACCTGAAAGGGAGGGGAGAGATATACAAAATGTAATAATAAATATCAATGATACTAATCATGTTCTCTCCCCACAGACCGGAAACAGACGATTTAGCCGTGATGACAAGCAACCTCATCTGGGAAAAATTAACAAATCTCTTCCTTTGCAGCACTCTCTTAACCTTATTTCCACAGATGAGGTACACAAGAATCCAGCCGACCCTGTCATGGAGGAGGCCGGTAGGTATGAAACTTCCTCTGCACGGGAAAATGTGGCGAATTCAGGTAACACGTGGCGAAGCCCACAGATGTATGAGAATGCCAATTTTATGTGTGAAATGGTAGAAACTGCAGGGAGATATTATGTATTGGCTGAACTACAAGATTCAGTCTCCAACCCTATCATGGGATTAGTCGATACTGGATCTCAGGCAACTATTTTATCCCACAGGTACTACACACAGCTAAATGAGCTAACACCCCACAAACCTAAAATAAAAGAATTTAACGGTTCTCTAATAGGAGTTGGGGGTGATTCTCTAAAAGTCCACGGTACGGCCTGGTTAAAACTTAAATTGGGGAACAGGGTCATAAGACACCCTGTCATTATAGTGGATCTGCCAACTGATCAGTTAATTATTGGTAGTGATCTCCTGAAGCGATTAAGCACCATAATTGATTTCATAAATAATGTAATTTGGTCACAAGTTAAAAGGCCTATCAATTATGAAAAATCTGGTATATCTCGCACCCGACATAGCTGTCACGTGGTGGAAGAGAAACCAGATGCTGTGGAGATTCATTTCAGGAATAACTCTGTACCTGAAATCACTATTCTACAAATAGATGATCAGACTCCTTTAAGTGGCTCTGATGGTAATACTTTTAAAATTTTGCCTGGAAAGGTAGCGAATATTTCCCTAGAAGGCGATATATTAACCATATCACTCCACAAGAGGGATCATAAAATCACTAAGGGGGAGGCCACGCTCAATACCTCACAGGGATTGAGACAGTTAAAGAGGATCTATTTATCCCTATACAAATGCATGACCTTGGTACAACAAAATATGCCAAGTTGAGTTTAAAACAGGAAGCTAGCTATATAGGGAAGGCTTATTAGCATAGATAGCTGAACCTAAAGTGATTAAATATCTTTCTCCCCAAGACCACAGTGTCAGCAACATGGATGACAGGTTTGAAAGCTATAACATCACAGCTAAGTGCTTATTATCTATCTCTATTGGAAATAAGTCGGTGAAGCACCTGTTTTTAGTTTTAAATACTCCCCATAATCAAATATACATTGGCAATGATATCTTACATAGATATGCCATACAAATATATTTGATTAACTCTTGCCTCTGGAGCAGGTTAAAGGGGGACCCTGAAGTATTTCAGGATGAAAATGCAGCCCTAAAATCAAACCAGCAATTGCCATATGCTGTGAATATGCAGTTGTCTAGCGATGTTATAATTCCTGCTGGGGCTGATAAATTTCTTTTACCCTTACAGGTAAAGAGAGGTCAGAAATTAAAAACTTCGGAAACACTAATTTGACTCTCCCATAGAATACAAAATCTGGGTGTCACAGTGACCTACACTCCTATGGTGAATATTGGAACCGTTCCAATACATATTATTGTGCATAACATGACCCCACAGGATATAACATTTTCCAAGGGAACTACCATAGGATATGCACTGGAATCAAGTTATTACACTTTTGGATTCCAGAATAATGTAATTGGGCTGATCCCTGAAGGATACTTAACTGACGAACAATTAATAGAACAATCCTTTGCATTTATGCCAGAGGGTCTATTTAATATTCAGTCTATGTATCCCTTCAGCTCAGAGGAAGGCATCTGTAAAATTGAAGAAGCCTCTCTAGTGTTTGATCAGCCAATCAAACAGCAAGATTACCCCAATACCCAGAGTCATGGGAGCAATGGAAATTATAATCAAGGGGATCTCACCTCTAGGTTGGAAGAAGCCTATGAAATAGGACAGCCTGAAATCTTTCCAGGATTTCAGCAAATAGTCCTTAGCTAATGGCTGTTCCAGCGATGATGAACGCCAACTGCTGCGAGAACTCCTGATGGAGTACAAGGATATTTTCGCTAGGGATTTTTATGACTGTGGTACTACAGACTTGCACATTGCAAGGATACAAACAGATCCCAATGCACCACCTGTCTTTGTTAAACAATACAGACTTCCTTTAGCCTCATATATTATCTCGCAGAAATCATAAGGAACTTGGAAGAAAGGGGTATCATACGACAGGTGCACAGCTCTTATAATAATCCTATTCTAGGTGTCCTTAAGCCCAATGGCGTTTGTGTGCTGATTTAAGACTGCTAAACAAACGAGTGTACATGTCTGGTTGGCCTGTACCATACATTGACCAGTGCCTAGTGCAGATGCAGGGATCCAAAATATTCACTGCCATTGATTGTGCACAGGGATATTGGACCATAAAGGTACATGAAGAGGACCAATATAAGCTGGCATTCTCTTTCCAAAAGGTCCAATATGCATTCCAGAGACTTCCATTTGGGTACATAAATTCTGGGCATGAATTTTCTGTATTCATGTATAAGGCTATGCCTGATGCACTGGAAAGGGGGACCTTATCTTATGTTGATGATGTTTTAATCAAAAGCACAGACTTTGAAAAACACATTACAGAGCTTAAACACGTCCTCAGCCAACTTAAAAGGGCAGGTGTCAAATTATCCCTACAAAAAGCTCAATGGTGCCGCACCCGTGTAAACTTCTTGGGACATGAAGTTACTTCTGAAGGGCTAAATCCTCAGAAGAAGGTGGAAGCTATAGTGAATTCTAAAAACCCAACTAACTTAAAGGAATTGAGATCCTTCCTGGGTATGACGAATTATTCTTGTAAATTCATTGATAATTATGCAGAGTTAGCTAAACCACTACTACTTCTTCTAAAGAAGGATGTGAAATGGCAATGGAGTGAATCTCAAGAAACAGCCATCAAAGAGCTGAAGAGAAAACTCACACAAGCACCTTGCTTACCATACCCTGAAGGTGGTAAACCTTTCTACTTAGAAACAGGGTACACAGATGTAAGCATGAGTGCTGTTTTATACCAAAAGCATGATAATTTAAACAAAGCCATTGCTTATGCGAGCAAAAATCTATCCCCAGTAGAAATAAAGTTTAGCGATTGCGAAAAAGCTCTGTTTATGACCTGCCCCTGCTCAGCCTCTGCTGTGACCTTGCAATGCTCAGGCTCTGCTGTGACCTGCCAATGCTCAGCCTCTGCTGTGACCTGCCCCTGCTTAGCCTCTGCTGTAACCTGCCGCTGTAACCTGCCATTACTCAGCCTCTGCTCTGACCTTCCATCGCTCAGCCTTTGCTGTGACCTGCCCCTGCTCAGCCTCTGCTGTGACCTGCCCCTGCTCAGCCTCTGCTGTGACCTGCACCTGCCCAGCCTCTGCTGTGACCAGCCACTGCTTAGCCTCTGCTGTGATCTGCTCCTACTCAGCCTCTGCTGTGACCTGCCCCTGCTCAACCTCTGCTGTGACCAGACACTGCTGAGCCTCTGCTGTGACCTGCCCCTGCTCAGCCTCTGCTGTGACCTGACAATGTTCAGCCTCTGCTGTGACCTGACAATGCTCAGCCTCTGCTGTGACCTGACAATGCTCAGCCTCTGCTGTGACCTGACAATGCTCAGCCTCTGTTGTGACCTGACCCTGCTCAGCCTCTGCTGTGACCTGACCCTGCTCTACCTCTGTTGTGAACTGCCAATGCTCAGCCTCTGTTTGTTACCTGCCACTGCTCAGTCTCTGCTGTGACCTGACCCTGCTCAGCCTCTGCTGTGACCTGACCCTGCTCAGCCTCTGCTGTGACCTGACCCTGCTCTACCTCTGTTGTGAACTGCCAATGCTCAGCCTCTGTTTGTTACCTGCCACTGCTCAGTCTCTGCTGTGACCTGCCCCTGCTCAGCCTCTGCTGTGACCTGCCCCTGCTCAGCCTCTGCTGTGACCTGACCCTGCTCGGCCTCTCCACTGACCTGCCCCTGCTGTAAACTGCTCAGCCTCGTGACCTGACCCTGCTCAGCCTCTGCTGTGACTTGCCACTGCTCAGCCTCTGCTGTGACCTGCCAATGCTCAGCCTGTTTGTGACCTGCCCCTGCTCAGCCTCTGCTCTGACCTGCCACTGCTCAGCCTCTGCTGTGACCTGCCATTGATCAGCCTTTGCTGTGACCTGCCAATGATCAGCCTCTGCTGTGACCTGCTATCGCTCAGCCTCTGCTGTGACCTTGCCTCTGCTCAGCCTCTGCTGTGACCTGCCAATGCTCATCTTCTGCTGTGACCTGCCATTGCTCAGCCTCTGCTGTGACCTGCCCCTGTTCAGCCTCTGCTGTGACTTGCCACTGCTCAGCCTATGCTGTGACCTGCAACTGCTCAGCCTCTGCTGTGACCTGCCATTGCTCAGCCTCTGCCGTGACCTGCCAATGCTCATCCTCTGCTGTGACTTGCCATTGCTCAGCCTCTGCTGTGACCTGCGACTGCTCAGCCTCTGCTGTGACCTTCCAATACTCATCCTCTGCTGTGACCTGCCAATACTCATCCTCTGCTGTGACCTGCCATTGCTCAGCCTCTGCTGTGACCTGCCAATGCTCATCCTCTGCTGTGACCTGCCATTTCTCAGCCTCTGCTGTGACCTGCCCCTGCTCAGCCTCTGCTGTAACCTGCCAATGCTCATCCTCTGCTGTGACCTGCCATTGCTCAGTAGTGATGTCGCGAATAGTTCGCCGGTGAATAGTTCCCGGTGAACATAGCTTGTTCGCATTCGTCGCGGCGGGCGAACATATGCAATGTTCGATCCGCCCCCTATTCGTCATCATTGAGTAAACTTTGACCCTGTATTTCACAGTCTGCAGACACATTTCAGCCAATCAGCAGCAGACACTCCCTTCCAGACCCTCCCAGCTCCTGGACAGCAGCCATTTTAGATTCATTCTGATCCTGCATTCTTAGTGAGAGGAGGGATAGTGTAGCTGCTGCTGATTTTATAGGGAAATTGATAGCTAGGCTAGTGTATTCAGTGTCCACTACAGTCCTGAAGGACTCATCTGATCTCTGCTGTAAGGACAGCACCCCAAAAAGCCCTTTTTAGGGCTAGAACATCTTTTTTTTTTGCCTGTGTAATTTTGACTGTGAAACATCAGTCTGCTAGTGTAATCTAATTGCAGTTGCCTGCCTGCAGTGCCAACACTCATATCTGTTGTAACAGTAGTGTAAATTTTGTAAAAATAAAAAAATTTTGACTGTGAAACATCAGTCTGCTAGTGTAATCTATAAGCGCCTGCCTGCCTGCCAGCGTGTGTGCCAGGCCCACTTGCCAACTAGTGCCACCACTCATATCTGTTGTAACATTAGTGTAAATTAAAAAAAAAAAACTTTTTTGACTGTGAAACATCAGTCTGCTAGTGTAATCTAATAGCAGTTGCCTGCCTGCCAGCGTGTGTGCCAGGCCCACTTGCTAAGTGCAACCACTCATATCTGTTGTAACAGTAGTGTAATTTTTTTTAAAAAAAACTTTTTTGACTGTGAAACATCAGTCTGCTAGTGTAATCTAATTGCAGTTGCCTGCCTGCCAGCGTGTGTGCCAGCCCCACTTGCCAACTAGTGCCACCACTCATATCTGTTGTAACAGTAGTGTAAATTTTCTTTAAAAAAAATTTTTGACTGTGAAACATCAGTCTGCTAGTGTAATCTAATTGCAGTTGCCTGCCTGCCAGCGTGTGTTCCAGGCCCACTTGCCAACTATTGCCACCACTCATATCTGTTGTAACAGTAGTGTAAATTAAAAAAAAAAAAACTTTTTTTACTGTGAAACATCAGTCTGCTAGTGTAATCTAATAGCAGTTGCCTGCCTGCCAGCGTGTGTGCCAGGCCCACTTGCTAAGTGCCACCACTCATATCTGTTGTAACAGTAGTGTAAATTTTTTAAAAAAAACTTTTTTGACTGTGAAACATCAGTCTGCTAGTGTAATCTAATTGCAGTTGCCTGCCTGCCTGCCAGCGTGTGTGCCAGGCCCACTTGCTAAGTGCCACCACTCATATCTGTTGTAACAGTAGTGTAATTTTTTTTTTTTTTTAAAATGTTTTGGACTGTGAAACATCAGTCTGCTAGTGTAATCGAATTGCAGTTGCCTGCCAGCATGTGTGCCAGTCCCACTTGCCAGCTAGTGCCACCACTTATATCTGTTGTAACAGTAGTGTAAATTTTTTAACCCCTTAATGACCGGACCATTTTTCAATTTTCTTACCCTTAATGACAATGGCTATTTTTACATTTCTGCAGTGTTTGTGTTTAGCTGTAATTTTCCTCTTACTCATTTACTGTACCCACACATATTATATACCGTTTTTCTCGCCATTAAATGGACTTTCTAAAGATATCATTATTTTCATCATATCTTATAATTTACTATAAAAAAAAGATAAAATATGAGGAAAAAATGGAAAAAAACACACTTTTTCTAACTTTGACCCCCAAAATCTGTTACACATCTACAATCACCAAAAAACACCCATGCTAAATAGTTTCTAAATTTTGTCCTGAATTTAGAAATACCCAATGTTTACACATTCTTTGCTTTTTTTGCAATTTATGGGGCAATAAATACAAGTAGCACTTTGCTATTTTCAAACCACTTTTTTTCAAAATTAGCGCTAGTTACATTGGAACCCTGATATCTGTCAGGAATACCTGAATATCCCTTGACATGTATATATTTTGTTTTAGAAGACATCCCAAAGTATTGATCTAGGCCCATTTTGGTATATTTCATGCCACCATTTCACCGCCAAATGCGATAAAAAAAAAAAAAGTTCACTTTTTAACAAATTTTGTCACAAACTTTAGGTTTCCCACTGAAATTATTTACAAACAGCTTCTGCAATTATGGCACAAATTATTGTAAATTATTCTCTGGGATCCCCTTTTTCAGAAATAACAGACTTATATGGCTTTGGGGTTGCTTTTTGGTAATTAGAAGGCCGCTAAATGCCGCTGCGCACCACACGTGTTTTATGCCCAGGAGTGAAGGGGTTAATTAGGGAGCTTGTAGGGAGCTTGTAGGGTTAATTTTAGCTTTAGTGTAGTGTAGTAGACAACCCCAAGTATTGATCTAGGCCCATTTTGGTATATTTTATGCCACCATTTCACCGCCAAATGCGAGCAAATAAAAAAAAAAACTTTACATTTTTCACAATTTTAGGTTTCTCACTGAAATAATTTACAAACAGCTTGTGCTATTATGGCAGAAATTGTTGTAAAAGCTTCTCTGGGATCCCCTTTGTTCAGAAATAGCAGACTTATATGGCTTTGGCGTTGCTTTTTGGTAATTAGAAGGCAGCTAAATGCTGCTGCGCACCACACGTGAATGATGCCCAGCAGTGAAGGGGTTAAATTAGGTAGCTTGTAGGGAGCTTGCAGGGTTAATTTTAGAGATCAGCCTCCCACCTGAAAAATCCCACCCCCTGATCCCTCCCAAACAGCTCTCTTCCCTCCTCCACCCCACAATTGTTACCACCATCTTAAGTACTGGCAGAAAGTCTGCCAGTACTAAATAAAAGAGGTTTTGGTTTTTTAAATAAAAATAATAAAATATTTTAGCTGTGATGGACCCCTGCCTTAGCCCCAACCTCCCTGATCCCCCCCTCCAGTTCTCTAACCCTCTCCCCTACCTAATTTTCGCCATCTTGGGTACTGGCAGCTGTCTGCCAGTACCCAGTTTGGCCCCAAAAAACTAAGTATTTTTTTATTTTATTTTTAACTTAACTCTTTCTGTAGTGTTGCAGCCCACCCCCCAGATCCATTTATACAGGGAGTGCAGAATTATTAGGCAAATTAGTATTTTGACCACATCATCCTCTTTATGCATGTTGTCTTACTCCAAGCTGTATAGGCTCGAAAGCCTACTACCAATTAAGCATATTAGGTGATGTGCATCTCTGTAATGAGAAGGGGTGTGGTCTAATGACATCAACACCCTATATCAGGTGTGCATAATTATTAGGCAACTTCCTTTCCTTTAGCAAAATGGGTCAAAAGAAGGACTTGACAGGCTTAGAAAAGTCAAAAATAGTGAGATATCTTGCAGAGGGATGCAGCACTCTTAAAATTGCAAAGCTTCTGAAGCGTGATCATCGAAAAATCAAGCGTTTCATTCAAATTAGTCAACAGGGTCGCAAGAAGCGTGTGGAAAAACCAAGGCGCAAAATAACTGCCCATGAACTGAGAAAAGTCAAGCGTGCAGCTGCCAAGATGCCACTTGCCACCAGTTTGGCCATATTTCAGAGCTGCAACATCACTGGAGTGCCCAAAATCACAAGGTGTGCAATACTCAGAGACATGGCCAAGGTAAGAAAGGCTGAAAGACGACCACCACTGAACAAGAAACACAAGCTGAAATGTCAAGACTGGGCCAAGAAATATCTCAAGACTGATTTTTCTAAGGTTTTATGGACTGATGAAATGAGAGTGAGTCTTGATGGGCCAGATGGATGGGCCCATGGCTGGATTGGTAAAGGGCAGAGAGCTCCAGTCCGACTCAGACGCCAGCAAGGTGGAGGTGGAGTACTGGTTTGGGCTGGTATCATCAAAGATGAGCTTGTGGGGCCTTTTCGGGTTGAGGATGGAGTCAAGCTCAACTCCCAGTCCTACTGCCAGTTTCTGGAAGACACCTTCTTCAAGCAGTGGTACAGGAAGAAGTCTGCATCCTTCAAGAAAAACATGATTTTCATGCAGGACAATGCTCCATCACACGCGTCCAAGTACTCCACAGCGTGGCTGGCAAGAAAGGGTATAAAAGAAGAAAATCTAATGAGATGGCCTCCTTGTTCACCTGATCTGAACCCCATTGAGAACCTGTGGTCCATCATCAAATGTGAGATTTACAAGGAGGGAAAACAGTACACCTCTCTGAACAGTGTCTGGGAGGCTGTGGTTGCTGCTGCACGCAATGTTGATGGTGAACAGATCAAAACACTGACAGAATCCATGGATGGCAGGCTTTTGAGTGTCCTTGCAAAGAAAGGTGGCTATATTGGTCACTGATTTGTTTTTGTTTTGTTTTTGAATGTCAGAAATGTATATTTGTGAATGTTGAGATGTTATATTGGTTTCACTGGTAAAAATAAATAATTGAAATGGGTATATATTTGTTTTTTGTTAAGTTGCCTAATAATTATGCACAGTAATAGTCACCTGCACACACAGATATCCCCCTAAAATAGCTATAACTAAAAACAAACTAAAAACTACTTCCAAAACTATTCAGCTTTGATATTAATTAGTTTTTTGGGTTCATTGAGAACATGGTTGTTGTTCAATAATAAAATTAATCCTCAAAAATACAACTTGCCTAATAATTCTGCACTCCCTGTATTTGAATTTTTTTTTTAACTTTCTCTCTCCCTTTCTGCCTTCATTGGTGTCGGTGTGGGTAATGCGCGCACGTGCACGTGCACATGCATGTGCGCCTCGTGCATGCGCACTATGGTCACGTGCACGCGCCTCGTGCACGTGCACGCTCCCTAACACCCGAACAACGGCACCATCGCTACCAGTGCACAGAGGGCCACAGAGTGGCTCTCTCTGCATCGGAGGCTTGTAAAGGGTTATTGCAGGATGCCTCCATATTGAGGCATCACTGCAATACCCTCAGAGCTGCTGGAAGTGATTGTGATCGCTTCCAGCACTCTGTTAGACAACTGACGTACCAGGTACGTCCATTGTCATTAACTGTTAGTTTTTGCATGACGTACCTGGTACGTCAGTTGTCATTAAGGGGTTAAAAAAAAACTTTGACTGCGAAACATCAGTCTGCTAGTGTAATCTAATTGCCGTTGCCTGCCTGCCAGCGTGTGCGCCAGGCCCACTTGCTAAGTGCCCCCACTCATATCTGTTGTAACAGTAGTGTAAATTTTTTTTAAAAAAAACTTTTTTGACTGTGAAACATCAGTCTGCTAGTGTAATCTAATTGCAGTTGCCTGCCTGCCAGCGTGTGTGCCAGGCCTACTTGCCAACTAGTGCCACCACTCATATCTGTTGCAACAGTAGTGTAAATTTAAAAAAAAAAACTTTTTTGACTGTGAAACATCAGTCTGCTAGTGTAATCTAATTGCAGTTGCCTGCCTGCCAGCGTGTGTGCCAGGCCTACTTGCCAACTAGTGCCACCACTCATATCTGTTGTAACAGTAGTGTAAATTTAAAAAAAAAAAACTTTTTTGACTGTGAAACATCAGTCTGCTTTTTTGTGTCAGACTCACAGCGTATACTGTACCCACTTGCCCAGTGCCACCACTCATATTATCTTGTTTAATAGTAGTGCACTGTCAGTGTACATTTAAAAAAAATTTTTGACTGTGAAACATCAGTCTGGTTTTTTGTGTCAGGCTCACAGCGTATACTGTGCCCACTCACATTAGCTTGCACGCATAGTAGCACTAATCAAAAAAAAATGACAGGCAGAGGCAGGTCAACCCGCAGGGGCCGTCGTGGTCGTGGTGCTGTGATTCCCTTTGGTCATAGAATAATGCCCAGTGTTAGGTCACGTACCATGAACACGAAAAGTTCTGATGAAATAGTTGACTTTATAACACAGGACACCCAATCTTCTACAGCTTCCACTCGTAACCTTGACGCACCATCCTCCTCCTCTAGCTTAGCTTCGGGCACCTCTCAACTTACCACTCGCCCGCCTGCCGCCGCCGCCAACACTAGCACCACAGCCGCCTCACTTGATCTGTCAGAGGAGTTATGTACACCTCAGTGTGAAGAAATGAGTGATGCACAACCATCATTGACAGAGGATGTAGATAACTGTGATATGTCTCAGTCAGGCAGCATTACAGACATGGACGACGCACGGTGTGATGATGATGATGATGTTGTACCCACCGTTGCTTCCGTTGTTGAGTTGTCAGATACAAGTGAAGGGGTTGATGATGACGATGCGTCCGTGGATGTCACGTGGGCGCCCTGTAGAAGAGAAGAAGAACAGGGGGAAATTTCAGATGGGGAGACAGAGAGGAGCAGGAGGAGGAGACGAGTTGGAAGCAGGGGGAGGTCGTCACAAGCTAGTGGCACAGTCAGACAGCATGCATCGGCACCCGGGGTCAGCCAGACAGCACGCCAATCAACGCATGCTGTTGCCACCACCAGAATGCCATCATCGCAGAGCTCGGCAGTGTGGCATTTTTTTTGTGTGTCTGCCTCTGACAACAGCAATGCCATTTGCAACCTGTGCCAAAAGAAACTGAGTTGTGGGAAGTCCAACACCCACCTAGGTACAACTGCTTTGCGAAGGCACATGGGATCAACACATGAGGACAAGCAGCACACAAACTCAAAGCCGCCATCCTCCTCCTGGTCCAGCATCTTCAGCCACGTCAACCACTGCTGTGCTCCTTGCCCCCTCTCAACTATCCGCCAATCCGTCTCTCTTTCGGAGCAGTTCCTGCTCATCTGCCCACAGTCAGGTGTCTGTCAAGGACATGTTTGAGCGTAAGAAGCCAATGTCACCAAGTCACCCCTTGCCCGGTGTCTGACAGCTGGCTTGTCTGAATTCTTAGCCCGCCAGCTTTTACCATACAAGCTGGTGGAGTCTGAGGCGTTCAAAAAAATTGTAGCTATTGGGACACCGCAGTGGAAGGTACCCGGCCGAAATTTCTTTGCACAAAAGGCAATCCCCAACCTGTAATCAATTGTGCGAAAGGAAGTAATGGCATGTCTGGCACACAGTGTTGGGGCAAGGGTCCATCTGACCATTGATAGCTGGTCTGCAAAGCATGGTCAGGGCAGGTATATCCCCTACACTGCGCATTGGGTAAACCTGCTGACGGCTGCCAAGCATGGAATGCCTGGCTCTGCAGAAGAGTTCGTGACACCGCCATGACTTGCAGGCAGGCCTGCTGCCACCTCCTCTACTCCTCCTACTCCATCCTCTTCCATAACCTCCTCGGCTGAGTCCTCTTCTGCTGCTGCGTCTTGCTTCACATCAACGGCACCCCCCCAGCTCCCCAGGTACTTTTCCACATCCTGGATACGGCAGTGTCACGCCGTCTTGGGGTTGACTTGCCTGAAAGCAGAGAGTCACACCGCAGCAGCACTCCTGTCCACCCTGAACGCACAGGTGGATCAGTGGCTGACTCCGCACTAACTGGATATCGGCAAATTGGTTTCTGACAACGGAAGTAATTTGGTGGCGGCATTGAAATTGGGCAAGATGACACATGTGCCGTGCATGAAACATGTGTGTAATCTGATTGTACAACGCTTTGTGCATAAGTACCCAGGCTTACAGGACGTCCTGAAGCAGGCATTGAAGGTGTGTGGCCATTTCAGGCGTTCCTAAACGGCCATGGCGCACTTGTCAGATATCCAGCAGCGAAACAACCTGCCAGTGAGGCGCTTGATTTGCGACAGCCCGACACGTTGGAATTCAACACTCCTAATGTTCGACCACCTGCTCCAACAAGAAAGAGCTGTTAACGAGTATTTGTATGACCGGGGTGCTAGGACAGCCTCTGGGGAGCTGGGAATGTTTTCGCCACGTTACTGGATGCTCATGCGCAATGCCTGTAGGCTCATGCGTCCTTTTGAGGAGGTGACAAACCTAGTCAGACGCACCGAAGGCACCATCAGCGACATCATACCATTTGTTTTCTTCCTGGAGCGTGCCCTGCGAAGAGTGCTGGATCAGGCCATAGATGAGCGTGAAGAGGAAGAGGAAGAGTTATGGTCACCATCACCATCACCACCAGAAACAGCCTTATCAGCATCGCTTGCTGGACCAGCAGCAATGCAGGAAGAGGATTGTGAGGAAGAGGAGTCAGAGGAGGAATGTGGCTTTGAGGAGGAGGAGGAAGACCAACCACAACAGGCATCCCAGGGTGCTTGTTGTCACCTATCTGGTACCCGTTTATTCAAAACATTAGAGAAATTGTTATATCAGGATGCGAGAGACTGGCAGGATTTAATCCTGCTAGAAAATTATATTTTGCACAAAGTAGTACCGAGGGGTTTGAGAATCTTTAAGAAACCCGCATTCAAATTAGATGAAGTAGAATATACAACGGAGTGGGAGGCAGCTAGTCTAGAGTGTTCTAATAAATATATCAAAATATTAATTAAATATAGAGAACACAGGCTTGAAAAACTTAAAGACGAAATAGATGAAACTCTTCAGAAAATCCAGCCTTTTAGGAACATAGACAAATGGATCAATAGAAATAAGAGCATTCAGTTTAGAGTAAATCAATTAGACAAAGAATTCAAAATTAACAAACAGAATAAACTTAAAAGAGATATTAATGATTTTAAAGAAGACAAAATATATACATACAAAAAACAAAATAATAAAGTAAATAGCGATAATACGTTTGAGAATAAAGAGGGCCCCAAACAGAACTATAATAGAATAATACCCAACCAAAATAAAATTTCAATACAGCCATACGATAGGAAGATTTATAGTGGATATCCAAATCATAATAATTATGGTCCACACTCTAGTTATAATCAGCATAATTCACACCAGAAATCAAGTAGTAATTATATTTCACAACAGAACCATAATACATATTACAATCGTCAGTTTAAAAATAATGGATTGGATAATAATGGGGGATAGAACCATAACTATAGGACCTCAAGCATTCAATCTAAAGATACAAGGGCAAAGAATACCTTCAACCAGTACCCCCAGTGGAGAAGGAGAGACTCCCATAGAGACAATAGGAATCCAATACATGATAGTGGTATGAGAATAAACCAACAACCATTAATGGGAATCTCAACAAATAATAGATTTGATCCTTTAGTGGATAACAAGGACACTGATCTAGCAGTATGGGATTCAAGGGGAGCCAGACCCAAAGAAAGTTCGGCTAAAAATCTACATTTTTTAGGAGGAGGAGAGGGGCCAAACCCCCTCAAACAAAATCAGGGAGATATAAGATTAAGACCAAGAAAAAGATCACTAGAAAGGGAAGAAGAGGAAATAGAGGAGGAAAGGCAATACAGGCAAACAGGGCGGCCAAGGAGAGATTAAAACAAACTAAAAACGAAATATTTAATTTAGCAGGAATCGATTTAGATTCAAATGATCTTAGCCTTTTACAAAAAGGTCTCAAGTTTGCCCCAAAAACTAGGCCAAGTAAATTTGAAATGTATATTGATGTACATAAATTTGTACGAAAACTTACTTTGCAACGGTATTACCTTAAAAATCCAGAAGTGAAAACTACTCAGAATGCTCAATATATTGAATCTAAGGATTTAGGCACACTAAATATACTCAAAAGCCTAGAAAATGAGAATTTAATACCCCCCACTTTGACACATAACCATCAGGATGATTTATTAAATTTGTCAACTTATGAATTAGAACCAGATATACAACACTCTGCTTTTAAAGGGAAATCTTGTTTTAACCCTATAGGATCACAAGGTGATCAATTAGCCAT
Source organism: Bombina bombina (assembly GCF_027579735.1). Lineage (NCBI taxonomy): Eukaryota > Metazoa > Chordata > Amphibia > Anura > Bombinatoridae > Bombina > Bombina bombina. Next base: position 1,437,190,756 of record NC_069500.1, read on the forward strand.
GTTTTCTAAATTAGTACTTAGGGATATCGAGGAAACTTTTAATGACAATGATAACTGCCTTAATAAATATAATGACAATCTAACTATCCTTGAAAGGAAATCCCTGCAGAAACTTAATAACAATAAAGAGATAGTAATTCGCCCTGCGGACAAAGGCGGAGGTATAGTCATACAACGTAGAGATGACTATACAAAAGAAGCATATAACATTTTAAATGATTCCAAAACTTATAAATTATTATCATGGGACCCAACTCAGAATTTCATTAAAGAATTGAATAAGATTTTAAATAAAGCAAAGGAAGAGGGTATTTTGAATAATGATGAATTTAAATTTTTAAGCAATCAACAGCCCAATATTTCTATATTTTATCACCTCCCCAAACTACATAAGGACCCCATCAATCCCCCAGGGAGGCCGAGGAGTAAAGGACATATCTTCTGGTCTTGCAGTGTGGACAGTCATCACGGTAGTACAAAAGGGCAGTCCGGACGCCTTGTACTGACCGAGACAGACGATCAGGAACTTTCTGCCATCTATGTTCCAGCGCACGTAAAGACCTTTTTATATCTACAGGCTCATAAATTGTTTTTATCTTGTAAGTGCAACATTAGCAGTTGCGTGTGTGTGTTTGATAAATTAACCTTCACTTGAATCGTGCCCTGGTGCGCTTCTGTTTCTTTTTCTTTTTATATGTTAATACTACGAGTCAAACAAGGATCTTTTTGACCAATCCGAAGCAGCACCGGGAGGGACCAGCCCCACAAGCGGGGAAAAGTGTTCTTCAGCTGAAAACAGCAAACAAATTATCTAGATCTATATTGGACACTTTTTAAAGGTATTGTTGTCAAATCGAAAAGGGCATTGTGACAAATTTGTTATTCTAACGGATCATCACCGTTTAATGCATAAAGGTGAAGTGTGATTTGTTTATCAAGAGTATTGATTGTACTATGTATTAATACATCTTTTGTACTGAATCTAATACATCACGTTACTAATATAAAGTTTTTAATGTGGATGATTGTTAAATAAATGTGATAACAAAAATCATAAAAGGAAAACCAAATAAAGTTCTGAATAAAGGATATGTCTGTGTCCTCTGGATGAGTTTTTCAGCTTGTTAGCATTCCTCAGTGAGATCCCATAAAAAAGGAAACAGAAAATTGCAACATAGTGTGAATCTGTAATGGCACTTTGAGGAAGTAGTTGTTTTGTAACAAATGACTACACACATTTGTTGGAGCTTTCCACTAAGCTCAAGGATATGCGCACTCCCACTTTATACTGATGGGAAAACAGTACACTAGGCAAAACTTGGATACAAATTTATTTTAAAATATATAAAAGCGTCACATAAGCCTTGATAACACCACAATGTAAGGGTACAAAAGCAGATATGCTGTAATAAATGCTTCAAATCGCCAAACTTGCAAAGAGGTAAATGGATCAGCAGGAGTGTGACCGCTGAAACCAAAACCTCTTTAGTAGCAAGACAGTAGCGCTAAGCCCCCAGGTGTCCTGGCTAGTGTAGAGACGTGATAAAACTCAATATAGAACAGTTCAGTTCCGACGTACGTTTCGCAGGTATGCTTTGTCAAGGAATGTTTGTGCGCATGTCCAAGAGTCCTTTTAAACAATCCATTGATGAGTTTCTGCCAGGTTTGTAGTTCCATCCTCCATTTTGGAAGTTGGCATTTAGGTAATTTGTCATTAAACAACTAGTATGTTTTTCAGCTTCTTTCAGTTTTATACATTTTGTTGATATATGCATAGATGTTAAGATGGATAACCAGAATTGGTAAATTATGCATTATAATGTTATAGCATTATACATATATGCAAAACTTCAAAAAACATAATAACATTGTGCCTGCAATTGGTGTCTATACTGATGGTATATGTAGGTATTTGTTGTGTTTTTTTTTTTTTTTTTAACCCCTTATTGTGAAGGTATTAGTTATATCTTTTTTAGTTTAAGTGATGTTACTGACTATATGTCCTATGGACCATAATTAAACTACTAGCCTTATTATAAACCTAGTTGTATCGTAATGTTTTCAAAAATAGATTTTATTTGTTAGCATGTGGCATGTTTGTTACATTTTGCAAATTGCATTATATTTGTTTCTCTTTTTTAACAACCAGCGTATAGTGGATACATTATTATTATATATTCTTTAAAAGAATTTTATATTGTTTAAATTATTTTAGGCACAGGTAGTCAAGCACAATATCATTTTTTCTTTTAGTTTTTTCTGGTACCCGTGGTGTTGTACATGGCTGGGGGGAAGAAGATACCTTCAGTGAGATCAGTGAGGACGAGGAACGGGACATGAGTAGCTCGGCATCCAACCTTGTGCAAATGGGGTCTTTCATGCTGTCGTGCCTGTTGAGGGACACTCGTATAAAAAAGCTGAAGGAGAACGACCTGTACTGGGTGTCCACGCTACTAGACCCCCGGTATAAGCATAAAGTGCTTGAAATGTTACCGAATTCCCACAAGTCGGAAAGGATGGAGCAGTTCAAAAATAAATTAAAAAGTATGCTTTACACAGCGTATAAGGGTGATGTCACAGCACAATGGGAATCTAACAGGGGAAGAGGTGGAAGTAATACTCCTCCCATGACCACCCCGGCAAGGACAGGACGCTTTACAGACATGTTGTTGATGGAGGACATGCGGACCTTTTTAACTCCTATGCATCGCCACAGCCCTTCGGGGTCCAGCCTCAGAGAACGACTCGACCGACAGGTGGCAGACTACCTCGCCTTAACTGCAGATCTCGACACTCTGAGGAGCGATGAACCCCTTGACTACTGGGTGTGCAGGCTTGACCTGTGGCCTGAGCTATCCCAATTTGCCATAGAACTTCTGGCCTGCCCCACTTCAAGTGTCCTGTCAGAAAGGACCTTCAGTGCAGCAGGAGGTATTGTCACTGAGAAGAGAAGTCGCCTAGGTCAAAAAAGTCTCAATTACCTCACCTTTATTAAGATGAATGAGGGATGGATCACAAAGGGACTGACATTGGGCGATACATTCGAGTAAAAAAGGCCTGATGAGATGAGATGAGCTGCCTTGGGCTAAAAATGGTCCACACGCTGCTGTATTTTATCTCCGAATGCCGGATGACTTGCGTGACTTATCCGCCACCAACTAGGGTTCAAGCCGCCATGTTTTAGGGCACTTTCTGCCAGGGAAACAAACATCAATTTTTCTGGCTGCTGCTACAGCAGCGTCTGCAACAATACCTAATTTTTCAGGCATGTGTACATGCCAAATTTTTCTGGCCTCTGGTGCTGCACTGTGGCTTCAAAAATCAAACCAAAAAAAAGGCACATAACAGGGATTAAACGGATGGGAATAGTACTACTTAACACAGCACTCCTATCTGGATTGCACACGCAGTGCCCCAAATTTGAAGTAGGAGGACCGACAAAGCATCTATTTCCATCTCCCGGTTCCTAAAATCCATGCCATATACACGTCCCCTGATAGGGGATGTAACAGGGATTAAATTGATAAGAATAGTACTACTTAACACACCACTCATATCTGTTGTCACAGTAGCTTGCACGCATAGTACCACTAATTTTAAAAAAAAATGACAGGCAGAGGCAGGCCACCCCACTGGGGCTGTCGTGGTCGTGGTGCTGTGATTCCCTTTGTCCCTAGAATAATGCCCAGTGTTCAGAGGCCACGTACCCTGAACTCGAAAACTTCGGAGCACATAGTTGACTGGCTAACACAGGACACCCAATCTTCTACAGCTTCCGCTCGGAACCTTGATGCGGTTTCTGTCAAGGTGTCTGTGAAGGACATGTTTGAGCGTAAGAAGCCAATGTCACAAACTTACCCCCTTGGCCGGCGTCTGACAGCTGGCTTGTCTGAACTCTTAGCCCGCCAGCTTTTACCTTACAAGCTGGTGGAGTCTGAGGCGTTCCAAAAATTTGTAACTATTGGGACACCGCAGTGGAAGGTACTCAGCCAAAATTTCATAAATCAATGCCATATACATGTCCCCTGATGGGGGACATAACCCGGGATTAAACTGATAAGAATAGTACTACTTAACACACCACTCATATCAGGTGGCACAGTAGATTGCACGCGCAGTGCCCCAAATTCAGAGCCTTGGGCCCCGCAACTGCCTCTGGGAACCTTACAATGGGTCCCAGACTGCCCGTCTTGTAATTCTCTGTCTGGGAAATTATCTATCTATCAAATCTATCTATTTATCTATCAAATCTATCTATCGTATCTATCATCAAATGTATCTATTGCATCTATTGATCTATCTATCTAAACTATGTATCTATCTATCTCATGGCCGGACCGACCAAGCATCTTTTTCCATCTCCTGGTTCCTAAAATCATCTCTGGGTTCCTAAAATTGATGCCATACTTGTACTCGATTGTGCAAAAGGAAGTAATGGCATATGGGGTCTTTCATGCTGTCGTGCCTGTTGAGGGACCCTCGTATAAAAAGGCTGAAGGAGAATGACCTGTACTGGGTGTCCAAGCATCTTTTTCCATCTCCCGGTTCCTAAAATCATCTCCGGGTTCCTAAAATTGATGCCATACATGCACTCGATTGTGCAAAAGGAAGTAATGGCATATGGGGTCTTTCATGCTGTCGTGCCTGTTGAGGGACCCTCGTATAAAAAGGCTGAAGGAGAACGACCTGTACTGGGTGTCCAAGCATCTTTTTCCATCTCCCGGTTCCTAAAATCATCTCTGGGTTCCTAAAATCGATGCCATACCTGTACTCAATTGTGCAAAAGGAAGTAATGGCATATGGGGTCTTTCATGCTGTCGTGCCTGTTGAGGGACCCTCATATAAAAAGGCTGAAGGAGAACGACCTGTACTGGGTGTCCAAGCATCTTTTTCCATCTCCCGGTTCCTAAAATCATCTCCGGGTTCCTAAAATCGATGCTATACCTGTATTCAATTGTGCAAAAGGAAGTAATGGCATATGGGGTCTTTCATGCTGTCGTGCCTGTTGAGGGACCCTCGTATAAAATGGCTGAAGGAGAATGACCTGTACTGGGTGTCCAAGCATCTTTTTCCATCTCCCGGTTCCTAAAATCATCTCCGGGTTCCTAAAATCGATGCCATACCTGTACTCGATTGTGCAAAAGGAAGTAACGGCATATGGGGTCTTTCATGCTGTCGTGCCTGTTGAGGGACCCTCGTATAAAATGGCTGAAGGAGAACGACCTGTACTGGGTGTCCAAGCATCTTTTTCCATCTCCCGGTTCCTAAAATCATCTCCGGGTTCCTAAAATTGATGCCATACCTGTACTCGATTGTGCAAAAGGAAGTAATGGCATATGGGGTCTTTCATGCTGTCGTGCCTGTTGAGGGAACCTCGTATAAAATGGCTGAAGGAGAACGACCTGTACTGGGTGTCCAAGCATCTTTTTCCATCTCCCGGTTTCTAAAATCATCTCCGGGTTCCTAAAATCGATGCCATACCTGTACTCGATTGTGCAAAAGGAAGTAATGGCATATGGGGTCTTTCATGCTGTCGTGCCTGTTGAGGGACCCTCGTATAAAAAGGCTGAAGGAGAACGACCTGTACTGGGTGTCCAAGCATCTTTTTCCATCTCCCGGTTCCTAAAATCATCTCCGGGTTCCTAAAATCGATGCCATACCTATACTCGATTGTGCAAAAGGAAGTAATGGTATATGGGGTCTTTCATGCTGTCGTGCCTGTTGAGGGACCCTCGTATAAAAAGGCTGAAGGAGAACGACCTGTACTGGGAGTCCAAGCATCTTTTTCCATCTCCAGGTTCCTAAAATCATCTCTGGGTTCCTAAAATCGATGCCATACCTGTACTCGATTGTGCAAAAGGAAGTAATGGCATATGGGGTCTTTCATGCTGTCGTGCCTGTTGAGGGACCCTCGTATAAAATGGCTGAAGGAGAACGACCTGTACTGGGTGTCCAAGCATCTTTTTCCATCTCCCGGTTCCTAAAATCATCTCCGGGTTCCTAAAATTGATACCATACCTGTACTCGATTGTGCAAAAGGAAGTAATGGCATATGGGGTCTTTCATGCTGTCGTGCCTGTTGAGGGAACCTCGTATAAAATGGCTGAAGGAGAACGACCTGTACTGGGTGTCCAAGCATCTTTTTCCATCTCCCGGTTCCTAAAATCATCTCCGGGTTCCTAAAATCGATGCCATACCTGTACTCAATTGTGCAAAAGGAAGTAATGGCATATGGGGTCTTTCATGCTGTCGTGCCTGTTGAGGGACCCTCATATAAAAAGGCTGAAGGAGAACGACCTGTACTGGGTGTCCAAGCATCTTTTTCCATCTCCCGGTTCCTAAAATCATCTCCGGGTTCCTAAAATCGATGCTATACCTGTATTCAATTGTGCAAAAGGAAGTAATGGCATATGGGGTCTTTCATGCTGTCGTGCCTGTTGAGGGACCCTCGTATAAAATGGCTGAAGGAGAATGACCTGTACTGGGTGTCCAAGCATCTTTTTCCATCTCCCGGTTCCTAAAATCATCTCCGGGTTCCTAAAATCGATGCCATACCTGTACTCGATTGTGCAAAAGGAAGTAACGGCATATGGGGTCTTTCATGCTGTCGTGCCTGTTGAGGGACCCTCGTATAAAATGGCTGAAGGAGAACGACCTGTACTGGGTGTCCAAGCATCTTTTTCCATCTCCCGGTTCCTAAAATCATCTCCGGGTTCCTAAAATTGATGCCATACCTGTACTCGATTGTGCAAAAGGAAGTAATGGCATATGGGGTCTTTCATGCTGTCGTGCCTGTTGAGGGAACCTCGTATAAAATGGCTGAAGGAGAACGACCTGTACTGGGTGTCCAAGCATCTTTTTCCATCTCCCGGTTTCTAAAATCATCTCCGGGTTCCTAAAATCGATGCCATACCTGTACTCGATTGTGCAAAAGGAAGTAATGGCATATGGGGTCTTTCATGCTGTCGTGCCTGTTGAGGGACCCTCGTATAAAAAGGCTGAAGGAGAACGACCTGTACTGGGTGTCCAAGCATCTTTTTCCATCTCCCGGTTCCTAAAATCATCTCCGGGTTCCTAAAATCGATGCCATACCTATACTCGATTGTGCAAAAGGAAGTAATGGTATATGGGGTCTTTCATGCTGTCGTGCCTGTTGAGGGACCCTCGTATAAAAAGGCTGAAGGAGAACGACCTGTACTGGGAGTCCAAGCATCTTTTTCCATCTCCAGGTTCCTAAAATCATCTCTGGGTTCCTAAAATCGATGCCATACCTGTACTCGATTGTGCAAAAGGAAGTAATGGCATATGGGGTCTTTCATGCTGTCGTGCCTGTTGAGGGACCCTCGTATAAAATGGCTGAAGGAGAACGACCTGTACTGGGTGTCCAAGCATCTTTTTCCATCTCCCGGTTCCTAAAATCATCTCCGGGTTCCTAAAATTGATACCATACCTGTACTCGATTGTGCAAAAGGAAGTAATGGCATATGGGGTCTTTCATGCTGTCGTGCCTGTTGAGGGAACCTCGTATAAAATGGCTGAAGGAGAACGACCTGTACTGGGTGTCCAAGCATCTTTTTCCATCTCCTGGTTTCTAAAATCATCTCCGGGTTCCTAAAATCGATGCCTACCTGTACTCGATTGTGCAAAAGGAAGTAATGGCATATGGGGTCTTTCATGCTGTCGTGCCTGTTGAGGGACCCTCATATAAAAAGGCTGAAGGAGAACGACCTGTACTGGGTGTCCAAGCATCTTTTTCCATCTCCCGGTTCCTAAAATCATCTCCGGGTTCCTAAAATCGATGCCATACCTGTACTCGATTGTGCAAAAGGAAGTAATGGCATATGGGGTCTTTCATGCTGTCGTGCCTGTTGAGGGACCCTCGTATAAAAAGGCTGAAGGAGAACGACCTGTACTGGGTGTCCAATCATCTTTTTCCATCTCCCGGTTCCTAAAATCATCTCCGGGTTCCTAAAATCGATGCCATATACACGTCCCCTGAAAGGGGACGTAACATGGATTAAACTGATAAGAATAGTACTAGTTAACACACCACTCCTATCTGGTGGCACAGTAGATTGCACGCGGTGCTCTGACAAAATGCAGAAGGATATTTGGCAGACGGACATTTGGCCGACAGGCAGAAAGCTAAAGAATGTTCCGATTTCGGCTGAGGGCAGATACACAGAGTGCTCTGTTCTAATCAGAGCCTCGGGCGCCGCAACTGCCTCTGGGAACCTTACCATGGGTCCCAGACCGCCCGTCTTGTAATTCTCTGTCTGGGATATTATCTATCTATCAAATCTATCTATTTATCTAACAAATCTATCTATCATATCTATCATCAAATGTATCTATTGCTTCTATTGATCTATCTATCTAATCTATGTATCTATCTATCTATCTCGTGGCCGGACCGACCAAGCATCTTTTTCCATCTCCCGGTTCCTAAAATCATCTCCGGGTTCCTAAAATCAATGCCATATACACGTCCCTTGATAGGGGACGTAACAGGGATTAAACTGATAAGAATAGTACTAGTTAACACACCACTCCTATCTGGTGGCACATTAGATTGCACGCGCAATGCCCCAAATTGGAAGTAGGAGGACCGGCCAAGCATCTCATCTCTGTGTGATTCCTGTTCTTGTAGGACAGTTAATGGGTCAGTCATGTTGCACAGCTCCTCAATGTGACAAATCTTCCTGGTTAGCTCATCATTCTCTTTTTCCCAGCTGCTGGATCAGATCAGAGATTGTGAGTAAAACCTGCTCCTGCTGCCGGATGATCTCACTCAGGACTCGCTTCTCTAGGTCTTCCAGCTGTTTCCTGATGTCCCTTATCAGGGCAGTCAGTCTCTCTGTTACACCAGCTGCTTTCTCTTGCACCCCTCTCCTGTGCTTCTGCAGACTCTGGACTCTTTTCTCAGTCTCCTCTTTCTTTGTGGTCAGTTTCTGCAGAACATTTCTCAGTTTCTTTTTCTTCTTCTCAGAAGCCTCATTCAGCAGCTCGACCTGGTGTCCCCTGTGCTCTCCGGCCAGGGAGCAGGACACACAGATACAAGCAGCATCCTCAGTGCAGTAATATAATAGGAGCATCTTGTGGGTGGAGCATTTTCTGTTACCCCAGGAAGTGATTGCACGTGCAGTGACATCAGTGAGGACAAGGAACGGGACATGGCTAGCTTGGTATCCAACCTTGTGCAAATGGGGAGTTTGCGGTTGTGCAATTGAACTGTTTGCGGTTGTTTGCGGTGCGTTAAATGGGGAGTTTGGTTTGTCACTGTCAAGCGGGCGTAACCCTTACACTACCTGAACGATACAACATCATACCTGATGTTTTAAAGCATGTTATTCCAAACAATTTAGGAATTTTAGGTGATTTATGCCCTTTATGGATTAAAAACAGACTCTGCATTAACTATGTAAGTTTCCATGGGAGTTTTGCCATGGATCCCCCTCCGGCATGCCACAGTCCAGGTGTTAGTCCCCTTGAAACAACTTTTCCATCACTTTTTTAGCCAGAAAGAGTCCCTGTGGGTTTTAAAATTTGCCTGCCTATTGAAGTCAATGGCGATTCGCCCGGTTCGCCCTTTCGCAAACTTTTGCGGAAGTTCGCGTTCACTGTTCGCGAACCCAAAATTTCAGGTTCGCGACATCACTATTGCTCAGCCTCTGCTGTGACCTGCCAATGCTCATCCTCTGCTGTGACCTGCCATTGCTCAACCTCTGCTGTGACCTGCCCATGCTCAGCCTCTGCTGTGACCTGCCAATGCTCATCCTCTGCTGTGACCTGCCATTGCTCAGCCTCTGCTGTGATCTGCCACTGATCAGTCTCTGCTGTGACCTGCCAATGCTCATCCTCTGCTGTGACCTGCCACTGCTCAGTCTCTGCTGTGACCTGCCACTGCTCAGTCTCTGCTGTGACCTGCCAATGCTCATCCTCTGCTGTGACTTACCAATGCTCATCCTCTGCTGTGACCTGCGATTGCTCAGCCTCTGCTGTGACCTGCCACTGATCAGTCTCTGCTGTGACCTGCCAATGCTCATCCTCTGCTGTGACCTGCCACTGCTCAGTCTCTGCTGTGACCTACCAATGCTCATCCTTTGCTGTGACCTGCCACTGCTCAGTCTCTGCTGTGGCCTGCCAATGCTAATCCTCTGCTGTGACCTACCAATGCTCATCCTCTGCTGTGACCTGCCACTGCTCAGTCTCTGCTGTGACCTGCCACTGCTCAGCCTCTGCTGTGACCTGCCATTGCTCAGCCTCTGCTGTGATCTGCCATCGCTCAGCCTCTGCTGTGATCTGCCATCGCTCAGCCTCTGCTGTGATCTGCCATCGCTCAGCCTCTGCTGTGATCTGCCATCGCTCAGCCTCTGCTGTGATCTGCCATCGCTCAGCCTCTGCTGACCTGCCATCGCTCAGCCTCTGCTGTGACCTGCCATCGCTCAGCCTCTGCTGTGACCTGCCATCGCTCAGCCTCTGCTGTGACCTGCCATCGCTCAGTCTCTGCTGTGACCTGCCATTGCTCATCCTCTGCTGTGACCTGACAATGCTCAGCCTCTGCTGTGACCTGACAATGCTCAGCCTCTGCTGTGACCTGACAATGCTCAGCCTCTGCTGTGACCTGCCATTGCTCATCCTCTGCTGTGACCTGCCACTGCTCAGTCTCTGCTGTGACCTGCCACTGCTCAGTCTCTGCTGTGACCTGCCAATGCTCATCCTCTGCTGTGACCTGCCAATGCTCATCCTCTGCTGTGACCTGCCAATGCTCATCCTCCGCTGTAACCTGCCACTGCTCATCCTCCGCTGTGACCTGCCAATGCTCATCCTTTGCTGTGACCTGCCATTGCTCAGCCTCTGCTGTGACCTGCCATCACTCAGCCTCTGCTGTGACCTGCCATCACTCAGCCTCTGCTGTGACCTGCCATCACTCAGCCTCTGCTGTGACCTGCCATCACTCAGCCTCTGCTGTGACCTGCCATTGCTCATCCTCTGCTGTGACCTGAAAATGCTCATCCTCTGCTGTGACCTGCCACTGCTCAGTCTCTGCTGTGACCTGCCCCTGCTTAGCCTCTGCTGTAACCTGCCGCTGTAACCTGCCATTACTCAGCCTCTGCTCTGACCTGACAATGCTCATCCTCTGCTGTGACCTGACAATGCTCAGCCTCTGCTGTGACCTGACAATGCTCAGCCTCTGCTGTGACCTGACAATGCTCAGCCTCTGCTGTGACCTGCCATTGCTCATCCTCTGCTGTGACCTGCCACTGCTCAGTCTCTGCTGTGACCTGCCACTGCTCAGTCTCTGCTGTGACCTGCCAATGCTCATCCTCTGCTGTGACCTACCAATACTCATCCTCCGCTGTAACCTGCCACTGCTCATCCTCCGCTGTGACCTGCCAATGCTCATCCTTTGCTGTGACCTGCCATTGCTCAGCCTCTGCTGTGACCTGCCATCACTCAGCCTCTGCTGTGACCTGCCATCACTCAGCCTCTGCTGTGACCTGCCATTGCTCATCCTCTGCTGTGACCTGCCAATGCTCATCCTCTGCTGTGACCTGCCACTGCTCAGTCTCTGCTGTGACCTGCCACTGCTCAGTCTCTGCTGTGACCTGCCACTGCTCAGTCTCTGCTGTGACCTGCCACTGCTCAGCCTCTGCTGTGACCTGCCACTGCTCAGCCTCTGCTGTGACCTGCCATTGCTCAGTCTCTGCTGTGACCTGCCCCTGCTTAGCCTCTGCTGTAACCTACCGCTGTAACCTGCCATTACTCAGCCTCTGCTCTGACCTCCCATCACTCAGCCTCTGCTGTGACCTGCCCCTGCTCAGCCTCTGCTGTGACCTGCCCCTGCTCAGCCTCTGCTGTGACCAGCCACTGCTTAGCCTCTGCTGTGATCTGCCCCTGCTCAGCCTCTGCTGTGACCTGCCCCTGCTCAGTCTCTGCTGTGACCTGACAATGCTCAGCCTCTGCTGTGACCTGACAATGCTCAGCCTCTGCTGTGACCTGCCATCGCTCAGCCTCTGCTGTGACCTGCCATCGCTCAGCCTCTGCTGTGACCTGCCATCGCTCAGCCTCTGCTGTGACCTGCCATCGCTCAGCCTCTGCTGTGACCTGCCATCGCTCAGCCTCTGCTTTGACCTGCCATCGCTCATCCTCTGCTGTGACCTGACAATGCTCAGCCTCTGCTGTGACCTGACAATGCTCATCCTCTGCTGTGACCTGCCACTGCTCAGTCTCTGCTGTGACCTGCCACTGCTCAGTCTCTGCTGTGACCTGCCAATGCTCATCCTCTGCTGTGACCTGCCAATGCTCATCCTCTGCTGTGACCTGCCAATGCTCATCCTCCGCTGTAACCTGCCACTGCTCATCCTCCGCTGTGACCTGCCAATGCTCATCCTTTGCTGTGACCTGCCATCACTCAGCCTCTGCTGTGACCTGCCATTGCTCATCCTCTGCTGTGACCTGCCATTGCTCAGCCTCTGCTGTGACCTGCCTCTGCTCAGCCTCTGCTGTGACCTGCCTCTGCTCAGCCTCTGCTGTGACCTGCCACTTCTCAGTCTCTGCTGTGACCTGCCACTGCTCAGTCTCTGCTGTGACCTGCCACTGCTCAGTCTCTGCTGTGACCTGCCACTGCTCAGTCTCTGCTGTGACCTGCCACTGCTCAGCCTCTGCTGTGACCTGCCATTGCTCAGTCCCTGCTATGACCTGCCCCTGCTTAGCCTCTGCTGTAACCTGCCGCTGTAACCTGCCATTACTCAGCCTCTGCTCTGACCTCCCATCACTCAGCCTCTGCTGTGACCTGCCCCTGCTCAGCCTCTGCTGTGACCTGCACCTGCCCAGCCTCTGCTGTGACCAGCCACTGCTTAGCCTCTGCTGTGATCTGCCCCTACTCAGCCTCTGCTGTGACCTGCCCCTGCTCAGTTTCTGCTGTGACCTGACAATGCTCAGCCTCTGCTGTGACCTGACAATGCTCAGCCTCTGCTGTGACCTGCCATTGCTCAGCCTCTGCTGTGACCTGCAAATGCTCAGCCTCTGCTGTAACCTGCGAATGCTCAGCCTCTGCTGTAACCTGCCTCTGCTCAGCCTCTGCTGTGACCTGCCACTGCTCAGTCTCTGCTGTGACCTGCCAATGCTCAGCCTCTGCTGTGACCTGCCAATGCTCAGCCTCTGCTGTGACCCATCATTGATCAGCCTCTGCTGTGACCTGCCATTGTTCATCCTCTGCTGTGACCTGCCACTGCTCAGCCTCTGCTGTGACCTGCCATTGCTCAGACTCTGCTGTGACCTGCCACTGCTCAGTCTCTGCTGTGACCTGCCACTGCTCAGTCTCTGCTGTGACCTGCCAATGCTCATCCTCTGCTGTGACCTACCAATGCTCATCCTCTGCTGTAACCTGCCACTGCTCATCCTCTGCTGTGACCTGCCAATGCTCATCCTCTGCTGTGACCTGCCATTGCTCAGCCTCTGCTGTGACCTGCCTCTGCTCAGCCTCTGCTGTGACCTGCCACTGCTCAGCCTCTGCTATGACCTGCCACTGCTCAGTCTCTGCTGTGACCTGCCAATGCTCAGCCTCTGCTGTGACCTGCCACTGCTCAGTCTCTGCTGTGACCTGGCACTGCTCAGTCTCTGCTGTGACCTGACAATGCTCATCCTCTGCTGTGACCTGACAATGCTCAGCCTCTGCTGTGACCTGACAATGCTCAGCCTCTGCTGTGACCTGACAATGCTCAGTCTATGCTGTGATCTGCCACTGCTCAGCCCAGTCTATGCTGTTAACTGCCACTGCTCAGCCTATGCTGTGACCTGCCACTGCTCAGTCTCTGCTGTGACCTGCCACTGCTCAGTCTCTGCTGTGACCTGCCACTGCTCAGCCTCTGCTGTGACCTGCCTCTGCTCAGCCTCTGCTGTGACCTGCCTCTGCTCAGTCTCTGCTGTGACCTGCCACTGCTCAGCCTCTGCTGTGACCTGCCTCTGCTCAGCCTCTGCTGTGACCTGCCAATGCTCATCCTCTGCTGTGACCTTCCACTGCTCAGCCTCTGCTGTGACCTGCCACTGCTCAGCCTCTGCTGTGACCTGCCACTGCTCAGCCTCTGCTGTGACCTGCCTCTGCTGTGACCTGCCAATTCTCATCCTCTGCTGTGACCTACCAATGCTCATCCTCTGCTGTAACCTGCCACTGCTCATCCTCTGCTGTGACCTGCCAATGCTCATTCTCTGCTGTGACCTGCCAATGCTCATCCTCTGCTGTGACCTGCCACTGCTCAGTCTCTGCTGTGACCTGCCAATGCTCATCCTCTGCTGTGACCTACCAATGCTCATCCTCTGCTGTAACCTGCCACTGCTCAGTCTCTGCTGTGACCTGCCAATGCTCATCCTCTGCTGTGACCTGCCATTGCTCAGTCTCTGCTGTGACCTGCCTCTGCTCATCCTCTGCTGTGACCTGCCAATTCTCATCCTCTGCTGTGACCTACCAATGCTCATCCTCTGCTGTAACCTGCCACTGCTCATCCTCTGCTGTGACCTGCCAATGCTCATCCTCTGCTGTGACCTGCCTCTGCTCAGTCTCTGCTGTGACCTGCCACTGCTCATCCTCTGCTGTAACCTACCACTGCTCATCCTCTGCTGTGACCTACCTCTGCTCAGCCTCTGCTGTGACCTGCACCTGCCCAGCCTCTGCTGTGACCTGACCTGACCTGCCCTGCTCATCCTCTGCTGTGACCTGCCACACTGTTTTCCAGCACCACTTATTCTTGGCCTTGCAAGTATTCTGCCTGTGGTACCAGTTCCTGTATTTTTCATCTGTGATTATGCCTAAAAATAAGAAAGCTACACTAGCCCCATACAATAAATAAGAGACTGTAGACAACTATGCCTCTACAAATGAGCTTCACTCTCAGTGCAGACCCAATGCCAGGCATCACATTCTGTTTACTGGTGTTACTAGTATCCAAATGAGAGAAAATAAATGATGTTATTGGAAGCCAAGGGGTAAAATGGCTGCTCATTTGAAAAATAACCTATGCATGTGGCTTCAGTATCAGGGGCTTAAGTAGAGCTTTTGTGGGCTTTGTGTGACACCATCATGCCCAGCCACCAACAGATTGTCCAGTATTTCTGTAAAGGACAGCTGGAAACCCTAACGTTTGCAGGTGGAAAGAAGTTAAACAAAAATGAAACAAAATGACCACAGACCTTAATGAAAGCTAAATACAAGTGACCATGACTGTGTGATGCAGTATTTTCCACTTAACCATCAATTCATGACTGATTAATAGAACCTGACCTACAGACTTGTCGTGTGTGCTTTTTACCATTGTGTTACTGTTGAGGGCTATTTTGCCTTTTATATATTCATTTAATAAAGTATCATTTTAGCTTACGCGGGTGCCCACTGAATCTCCTTTGGACTATTTTTATTGAGTGTCAGTCAGCACAGGGCTGCACAATATTGATGTTTGGCTATCCCAGATGTGATTGGCCACTAGATGAACATGTGACTTTACCAGTGGATCCGCTGCTGGTCACGGAGCTCCAAACTATGGTGTTACCCTTAGAGATATTAAAAGCCAGCTGAATGTTGGACTACTGGTCTGTAGATTTGCAAACCCTGCAATAATAAATTCCCAATCGGACAAGCATAAAATATTATCTGGTTTATTAGCATTTAAGCTGAGCATGTACACGAAGGTTAGCACTAAAACAAAGCTGCTGAAACATCCAAGAAATTCCGCTCACATCCTGCTCTTCACAGGTACAAAGTGTAGGATTTGTAACATTTTCAAATTGCTTTAAAAAGTTGTTTTCTTATAAATTGGACTAAAATGTGTAGCTGCCCCCATACAAGCGCCTAGATTACGAGTTTGGTGTCATCCTTAAAAAGCAGCGTTAAGGGATCCCAACGCTGCTTTTTAACACCCGCTGGTATTACGAGTCTGGCATTTTAGCATACCGCAAATCCCCTTACGTAAATTGCGTATCCTATCTTTTTAATTGGATTTTCCTAATGCCAGTATTACGATCCCTTGAAAAAGTGAGCAGTACACCCTCTACCTCCAAGACTCCTACCGCATTTAAAAGTTAGTAATTAAGAGTTTTATGGCCTAACGCTGGAACATAAAGCTCTTAACTAAAGTGCTAAAAAGTACACTAACACCCATAAACTACCTATTAACCCCTAAACCGAGGCCCCCTCACATCGCAAACACTATAATAAAAAATGTAACCCCAAATCTGCCGACCGGACATCGCCGCCACTTCAATAAATGTATTAACCCCTAAACCGCCCCACTCCCGTCTCGCAAACACTAGTTAAATTTTATTAACCCCTAATCTGTCGACCCTAACATCATCGACACCTACCTACATTTATTAACCCCTAATCTGCCGCCCCAACACTATACTAAATGTATTAAACCCCTAAAACTAAGTCTAACCCTAACCCTAAACTAAATATAATTTAAATAAAACAAAATAAAATTACTAAAATTAAATAAATTATTCCTATTTAAAACTAAATACTTACCTATAAAATAAACCATAAGATAGCTACAATATAACTAATAATTACATTGTAGCCATCTTAGGGTTTATTTTTTTTTTACAGGCAACTTTGTATTTATTTTAACTAAGTAGAATAGTTATTAAATAGTTATTAACTATTTAATAACTACCTAGTTACCTGTAAAATAAACCCTAAACTAAGTTACAATTACACCTAACACTACTGTATAATTAAATTAATTACCTAAACTAACTACAATTAATTACAATTAAATTAAATAAACTAAATTACAAAAACAAACACTAAATTACAGAAAATAAAAAAGAAATGACACATTTTTAAACTAATTACACCTAATCTAAGCCCCCTAATAAAATAAAAAAAGCTCCCCAAAATAATAAAATTCCTTACCCTATACTAAATTACAAATAGCCCTTAAAAGGGCCTTTTGCGGGGCATTGCCCCAAAGTAATCAGCTCTTTCACCTGTAAAAAAAAAATACAATACCCCCCCCAACATTACAACCCACCACCCACACACCCAACCCTACTCTAAAACCCACCAAATCCCCCCTTAAAAAAACCTAACACTAACCCCCTGAAGATCACCCTACCTTGAGCCATCTTCACTCAGCCGGGCACAAGTGGTCCTCCAGAGGGGCAGAAGTCTTCATCTGATTGGGGCAGAAGAGGTCCTCCAGACGGCAGAAGTCTTCATCCATGCGGCATCTTCTATCTTCATCCTTCCGGAGCGGAGCGGGTCCATTTTGAAGACATCCGATGCGGAGCATCCTCTTCTTCCGACGGCCGACGACTGAATGAAGGTTCCTTTAAGTGAAGTCATCCAAGATGGCATCCCTTGAATTCCGATTGGCTGATAGAATCCTATCAGCCAATCGGAATTAAGGTAGGAAAAATCCTATTGACTGATTGGATCAGCCAATCGGATTTAAGTTCAATCCAATTGGCTGATCCAATCAGCCAATAGGATTGACCTAGCATTCTATTGGCTAATTGGAACAGCCAAAAGAATGTGAGGTCAATCCTACTGGCTGATTGGATCAGCCAATCGGATTGAACTTAAATCCGATTGGCTGATCCAATCAGCCAATAGGATTTTTCCTACCTTAATTCCGATTGGCTGATAGGATTCTATCAGCCAATCGGAATTCAAGGGACGCCATCTTGGATGATGTCACTTAAAGGAACCTTCATTCAGTCGTCGGCCATCGTTTGAAGAGGATGCTCCACGTCGGATGTGTTGAAGATGGGCCCGCTCCGGAAGGATGAAGATTGAAGATGCCGCCTTGATGAAGACTTCTGCCGTCTGGAGGACCTCTTCTGCCCCGATAGGATGAAGACTTCTGCCCCTCTGGAGAACCACTTGTGCCCGGCTGGGTGAAGACGGCTCAAGGTAGGGTGATCTTCAGGGGGTTAGTGTTAGGTTTTTTTAAGGGGGGATTGGGTGGGTTTTAGAGTAGGGTTGGGTGTGTGGGTGGTGGGTTGTAATGTTGGGGGGGTTATTGTATTTTTTTTTTTTTACAGGTGAAAGAGCTGATTACTTTGGGGCAATGCCCCGCAAAAGGCCCTTTTAAGGGCTATTTGTAATTTAGTATAGGGTAGGGAATTTTATTATTTTGGAGGGGGGGTTTATTTTATTAGGGGGCTTAGATTAGGTGTAATTAGTTTAAAAATTTGTAATTTCTTTTTTATTTTCTGTAATTTAGTGTTTGTTTTTTTCGTAATTTAGTTTATTTAATTTAATTGTAATTAATTGTAGTTAGTTTAGGTAATGAATTTAATTATAGAGTAGTGTTAGGTGTAATTGTAACTTAGGTTAGGGTTTATTTTACAGGTAAATTTGTCTTTATTTTAACTAGGTAGTTATTAAATACTATTCTACCTAGTTAAAATAAATACAAAGTTGCCTGTAAAATAAAAATAAACCCTAAGATGGCTGCAATGTAACTATTAGTTATATTGTAGCTATCTTATGGTTTATTTTATAGGTAAGTATTTAGTTTTAAACAGGAATAATTTATTTAATAATAGTAAATTTATTTCGTTTTATTTAAATTATATTTAAGTTAGGGGGGTGTTAAGGTTAGTGTTAGACTTTGGTTTAGGGGTTAATAACTTTATTATAGTGGCAACGACGTTGGCGGCAGCAGATTAGGGGTTAATAACTATAATGTAGGTGTCGGCGATGTTAGGGGCAGCAGATTAGGGGTTCATAGGTATAATGTAGGTAGCGGCGGTGTCCGGAGTGGCAGATTAGGGGTTAATAATATAATGCAGGTGTTGGCAATGTTGGGGGCGGCATATTAGGGGTTAATAAGTGTAAGATTAGGGGTGTTTAGACTCTGGGTTCATGTTAGGGTGTAGACATAAAATGTATTTCCCATAGGAAACAATGGGGCTGTGTTAGGAGCTGAACGCTGCTTTTTTGCAGGTGTTAGGTTTTTTTCCAGACGATTCTGCCCCATTGTTTGCTATAAGTGAGCGGTAAGAAAAAAAGGCTCGTTAGCACCGCACAGCCTTACCAACAAAAACTTGTAATCTAGCTGAAGACGAGGTACAGCAGTCGTAAAGTTGTCCACATATGATACAAAGTATAGTGGCTGTCAATTTGGCCCCATATGAGACAAGGTATAGCAGCTGTAAATTTGGCCCCGTATGATACAAGGTATAGCGGCTGTAAATTTGTCCCCGTATGATACAAGGTACAGCAGCTGTAAATTTGGCCCCGTATGATACAAGGTATAGCGGCTGTAAATGTGTCCCCGTAAGATACAAGGTATAGCAGCTGTAAATTTGGCCCCATATGAGACAAGGTATAGCGGCTGTAAATTTGGACCCGTATGATCCGTATGATACAAGATCTATTGGCTGTAAATTTGTCCCCATATGATACAAGGTATATTGGCTGTCAATTTGTCACCTATATAATACAAGGTATATTGGCTGTAAATTTGTCACCTATATGATACAAGGTATATTGGCTGTAAATTTGTCCACATATGATACAAGGTCTATTGGCTGTAAATTTGTCCCCATATGATACAAGGTCTATTGGCTGTAAATTTGTTCCCATATGATACAAGGTATAGCGGCTGTAAATTTGTCCCCATATGATACAAGGTATTTTACGGCTGTAAATTTGTCCCCATATGATACAAGGTATAGCCGCTGTAAATTTGTACCCATATGATACAAGGTATAGCGGTTGTAAAGTTGTCCCCATATGTTACACAATATAACGGCTGTAAATGTGTCCCCATATGATACAAGGTATAACGGCTGTAAATGTGTCCCCATATGATACAAGGTATAACGGCTGTAAATTTGTCCCCATATGATACAAGGTATAGCGGTTGTAAATTTGTCCCCATATGATACAAGGTATAGCGGCTGTAAATTTGTCCCCATATGATGCAAGGTATAGCGGCTGTAAATTTGTCCCCATATGATGCAAGGTATAGCGGCTGTAAATTTGTCCCCATATGATACAAGGTATAACGGCTGTAAATTTGTCCCCATAAGATACAAGGTATAGCGACTGTAAATTTGTCCCCATATGATACAAGGTATAGCGGCTGTAAATTTGTCCCTGTATGATACAAGGTTTAGCGGCTGTAAATTTGTCCCCATATGATACAAAGTCTAGCAGCTGTAAATTTGTCCCCATATGATACAAGGTTTAGCGGCTGTAAATTTGTCCCCATATGATACATGGTATAACGGCTGTAAATTTGTCCCCGTATGATACAAGGTATAACGGCTGTAAATTTGTCCCCATATTATACAAGGTATAGCGGCTGTAAATTTGTCCCCATATGATACAAGGTATAACGGCTGTAAATTTGTCCCCATAAGATACAAGGTATAACGGCTGTAAATTTGTCCCCATATGATACAAGGTATAAAGGCTGTAAATTTGTCCCCATATGATACAAGGTATAACGGCTGTAAATTTGTCCCCATATGATACAAGGTATAGCGGCTGTAAATTTGTCCCCGTATGATACAAGGTATAGCGGCTGTAAATTTGTCCCCATATGATACAAGGTCTAGCGGCTGTAAATGTGTCCCCATATGATACAAGGAATAGCGGCTGTAAATGTGTCCCCGTATGATACAAGGTTTAGCAGCTGTAAATTTGTCCCTATATGATACAAGGTGTAGCGACTGTAAATTTGTCCCCATATGATACAAGGAATAGCGGCTGTAAATGTATCCCCATATGATACAAGGTCTAGCGGCTGTAAATTTGTCCCCATATGATACAAGGTATAGCAGCTGTAAATTTGTCCCCATATGATACAAGGAATAGCGGCTGTAAATGTATCCCCATATGATACAAGGTTTAGCGGCTGTAAATTTGTCCCCATATGATAAAAGGTCTAGCGGCTGTAAATTTGTCCCCATATGATACAAGGAATAGCGGCTGTAAATTTGTCCCCGTATGATACAAGGTATAGCGGCTGTAAATTTGTCCCCATATGATACAAGGTATAGCAGCTGTAAATTTGTCCCCATATGATACAAGGTCTAGCGGCTGTAAATTTGTCCCCATATGATACAAGGAATAGCGGCTGTAAATTTGTCCCCATATGATACAAGGTGTAGCGGCTGTAATGTTTTCAGACGTGTGTAATAAATGGGTTGTCAGGAGTTAAGGGGGTTTGGAATGGACTCTAATTGTGAAAAAGCAATAATCTATGCAGTTGGCTTCTCAGGGAATCCCGTTTGGTTTTTCTTTACCCTTCAGTGGTGTGGGATTTTACCCAGTGCTCCTGGCACCATATTGCCTCTAGCAGGTCTTCTTCAGGTCCTGCACCAGTTTAGGGTCGTATTCCTTCAGAACTTGATAGAATTCCTCAGTCGCATTCTTTTTTCTTATCATCTTGAGCAAGGCTTCGTTTTTTTCTATGGATAATCTTTTACTGTTGATCTCCTCTTCCTCGTACTCATTAAGAACTCCTCGGGTGTTTAAGGCGAGCAGTATTGGCGCCAACACTGTGGTGAGACGATGACACAAAGCTTGATAGTGCGTCTGAACAAAATTGTTGTTGTTTCCTGCGGCACCCCCTGTCAGGATGACAATACACACAGTGAGACAAGGAAGTAATACGTCTTGCACTAATAGTGATTGATTTGATATTGTTTGTCATGCAGATTGCTATTAGAAGCTGTATAGGGCTTATATAAAATACCCCAGACACCTGATAAATATAAGTACTGCTACTAATATATTATGCACCAAAACAGTCCCTATGTATATTTGGGAGAATACATTCATTTACACTAGTCACAAGTCACCAGCAGTTATATTTCACTGACTCTAAACTGTAAATTATCCCCCAGCATCACTGCAAATATCCAAATGACACTAACACACACACATACACTGCTACAAGAGACAGGTAACACAGCTCTGAGTGACAGTAAATATGACACACACACATACTGCTACAAGAGACAGGTCACACAGCTCTGAGTGACAGTAAATATGACACACACACATACTGCTACAAGAGACAGGTCATACAGATCTGAGTGACAGTAAATATAACACACACACACACTGCTACAAGAGACAGGTCACACAGCTCTGAGTGACAGTAAATATAACACACACACACACATACTGCTACAAGAGACAGGTCACACAGCTCTGAGTGACAGTAAATATGACACACACACATACTGCTACAAGAGACAGGTCATACAGCTCTGAGTGACAGTAAATATGGCACACACACACTGCTACAAGAGTCAGGTCACATAGCTCTGAGTGACAGTAAATATAACACACACACTGCAACAAGAGACAGGTCACACAGCTCTGAGTGACAGTAAATATAACACACACACTGCAACAAGAGACAAGTCACACAGCTCTGAGTGACAGTGAATATAACACACACATATACACTGCTACAAGAGATAGGTCACATAGCTCTGAGTGACAGTAAATATAACACACACACATACTGCTACAAGAGACAGGTCACACAGCTCTGAGTGACCGTAAATATGACACACACACACACACTGTTACAAGAGTCAGGTCACACAGCTCTGAGTGACAGTAAATATGACACACACGCACACTGCTACAAGAGACAGGTCACACAGCTCTGAGTGACAGTAAATATGACACACACACACACACACTGTTACAAGAGACAGGTCACACAACTCTAAATGACAGTAAATATGACACACACGCACACTGCTACAAGAGACAGGTCACACAGCTCTGAGTGACAGTAAATATGACACACACACATACTGCTACAAGAGACAGGTCACACAGCTCTGAGTGACAGTAAATATGACACACACACATACTGCTACAAGAGACAGGTCACACAGCTCAGAGTGACAGTAAATATGACACACACACACACACACTGCTACAAGAGTCAGGTCACATAGCTCTGAGTGACAGTAAATATGACACACACACACACACTGCTACAAGAGATAGGTCACACAGCTCTGAGTGACAGTAAATATGACACACACACATACACTGCTACAAGAGTCAGGTCACATAGCTCTGAGTGATAGTAAATATGAAACACACACTGCTACAAGAGACCGGTCACACAGCTCTGAGTGACAGTAAATATGACACACACACATACACTGCTACAAGAGTCAGGTCACATAGCTCTGAGTGACAGTAAATATGAAACACACACTGCTACAAGAGTCAGGTCACATAGCTCTGAGTGACAGTAAATATGACACACACACATACTGCTACAAGAGACAGGTCACACAGCTCTGAGTGACAGTAAATATGACACACACACACACACACTGCTACAAGAGACCGGTCACACAGCTCTGAGTGACAGTAAATATGACACACACACACACTGCTACAAGAGTCAGGTCACACAGCTCTGAGTGACAGTAAATATGACACACACACTGCTACAAGATAAAGAGAACAAGAGGGGCGCCTCATGTGCATATCAATATGCTATATAGTGATGTAAATCAAATAAGCCAAGTGGGCACTCACATGCGACTATAGTACACTTATGTACAGGTAGGGGCAGGCTGGAGTCTTAGGGTGTACCAGCTAACCCTTTCAGTAGAACCAGATGATCTCACAATGAAGCAATTAGTTAGGCTGCTCTCCTCCTCATAGACAAAGCCAGAGCTGTATAGATAATAATAAAGAACAAGAGGGGCGCCTCATGTGTGCATCAATATATCCATATATGTGAAATCAAAGAAAAAAAGCCAAATGGGTACTCACAATTGGCCCAAGTACACCTATGTACTAGTAGGGAGCTGGCTGGTATCTTAAGGTGTACCAGCTAAACCTCTCCAGGTGCAGAGTAGATAGTGCAGGGGGATCTTAGTCACAATATGTGCTGATAGATAGTCAGAAGCAGTGTGCTATAGAAGGTACTGAACCAAAGCTTGCATAAAACAAGTTCAGTTTATTAAAACAAATATTGATAAGTTTAAAACAATAGCAAGCAAAATTTAAAATCATGCAACGCGTTTCTCAACCTAGCATGGGTTGTTTTATCAGGCATAGTGATCCTTCTAACTGACAATCCATTTAAACAGAGCTTGATCCAATAGTGAATCAGGATACACCCCTAATGGGCGTTGCTAAGCCTGTTGTTAATTAGTGTATATCAGGCTAATAACATCAATATACATATATATAAATAAATCACAGTACTTACATATATATAAATAAATCACAGTACTTACATATATATATAAATAACTCACAGTACTTACATATATATAAATAAATCACAGTACTTACATATATATATAAATAACTCACAGTACTTACATATATATATAAATAAATCACAGTACTTACATATATATAAATAAATCACAGTACTTACATATATATATATATATATATATATAAATAAATCACAGTATTACATATATATATATATAAATAAATCACAGTACTTACATATATATATATAAATAAATCACAGTATTACATATATATATATATATATATATATATATAAATAAATCACAGTACTTACATATATATATAAATAAATCACTGTACTTACATATATATATATATATATATAAAAATCACAGTATTACATATATATAAATAAATCACAGTACTTACATATATATAAATAAATCACAGTACTTACATATATATATATAAATAAATCACAGTAGTACATATATATATATATATAAATAAATCACAGTACTTACATATATATATATATAAATAAATCACAGTATTACATATATATATATATATATATATATATATATATATATATATATATATAAATAAATCACAGTACTTACATATATATATATAAATAAATCACTGTACTTACATATATATATCTATATATATATATATATATATATATATAAATAAATCACAGTATTACATATATATAAATAAATCACAGTACTTACATATATATATATATATAAATAAATCACAGTACTTATATATATAAATAAATCACAGTACTTACATATATATATATAAATAAATCACAGTACTTATATATATATATATATATATATATATAAATAAATCACAGTATTACATATATATAAATAAATCACAGTATTACATATATATATATATATATATATATATATATATATATATATATATATATATATAAATCACAGTACTTACATATATATATAAATAAATCACAGTACTTACATATATATATAAATAAATCACAGTATTACATATATATAAATAAATCACAGTACTTACATATATATATATAAATAAATCACAGTACTTACATATATATATATATATATATATATATATATATATATATATAAATAAATCACAGTATTACATATATATAAATAAATCACAGTACTTACATATGTATAAATAAATCACAGTACTTACATATATATAAATAAATCACAGTATTACATATATATATAAATAAATCACAGTACTTACATATATATAAATAAATCACAGTACTTATATATATATATAAATAACTCACAGTACTTACATATATATAAATAAATCACAGTACTTACATATATATATAAATAACTCACAGTACTTACATATATATAAATAAATCACAGTACTTACATATATATAAATAAATCACAGTACTTACATATATATATATAAATAAATCACAGTATTACATATATATATATATATATATATATAAATAAATCACAGTACTTACATATATATATATATATAAATAAATCACAGTATTACATATATATATATATATATATATATATATATATATATATATATATAAATAAATCACAGTACTTACATATATATATAAATAAATCACTGTACTTACATATATATATATATATATATATATATATATAAATCACAGTATTACATATATATAAATAAATCACAGTACTTACATATATATAAATAAATCACAGTACTTACATATATATAAATAAATCACAGTACTTACATATATATAAATAAATCACAGTACTTACATATATATATATAAATAAATCACAGTAGTACATATATATATATATAAATAAATCACAGTATTACATATATATAAATAAATCACAGTACTTACATATATATATATATAAATAAATCACAGTACTTATATATATAAATAAATCACAGTACTTACATATATATATATATATATAAATAAATCACAGTACTTATATATATATATATATATATATATATATATAAATAAATCACAGTATTACATATATATAAATAAATCACAGTATTACATATATATATATATATATATATATATATATAAATAAATCACAGTACTTACATATATATATAAATAAATCACAGTATTACATATATATAAATAAATCACAGTACTTATATATATATAAATAAATCACAGTACTTACATATATATAAATAAATCACAGTACTTACATATATATAAATAAATCACAGTACTTACATATATATATAAATAAATCACAGTACTTACATATATATATATATAAATAAATCACAGTATTACATATATATAAATAAATCACAGTACTTACATATGTATAAATAAATCACAGTACTTACATATATATAAATAAATCACAGTATTACATATATATATAAATAAATCACAGTACTTACATATATATAAATAAATCACAGTACTTACATATATATATAAATAAATCACAGTACTTACATATATATATATATATAAATAAATCACAGTATTACATATATATAAATAAATCACAGTACTTACATATGTATAAATAAATCACAGTACTTACATATATATAAATAAATCACAGTATTACATATATATAAATAAATCACAGTATTACATATATATAAATAAATCACAGTACTTACATATGTATAAATAAATCACAGTACTTACATATATATAAATAAATCACAGTACTTACATATATATAAATAAATCACAGTACTTACATATATATAAATAAATCACAGTACTTACATATATATAAATAAATCACAGTATTTACATATATATAAATAAATCACAGTACTTACATATATATATAAATAAATCACAGTACTTACATATATATAAATAAATCACAGTACTTACATATATATATAAATAAATCACAGTACTTACATATGTATAAATAAATCACAGTACTTACATATATATAAATAAATCACAGTACTTACATATATATAAATAAATTACAGTACTTACATATATATAAATAAATCACAGTACTTACATATATATAAATAAATCACAGTACTTACATATATATAAATAAATCACAGTACTTACATATATATAAATAAATCACAGTACTTACATATGTATAAATAAATCACAGTACTTACATATATATATAAATAAATCACAGTACTTACATATATATAAATAAATCACAGTACTTACATATATATAAATAAATCACAGTACTTACATATATATATAAATAAATCACAGTACTTACATATATATATAAATAAATCACAGTACTTACATATGTATAAATAAATCACAGTACTTACATATGTATAAATAAATCACAGTACTTACATATATATAAATAAATCACAGTACTTACATATATATAAATAAATCACAGTACTTACATATATATAAATAAATCACAGTACTTACATATATATAAATAAATCACAGTACTTACATATATATATAAATAAATCACAGTACTTACATATATATAAATAAATCACAGTACTTACATATATATATAAATAAATCACAGTACTTACATATATATATAAATAAATCACAGTACTTACATATGTATAAATAAATCACAGTACTTAATAATATTGGCAATATGGATAGTTGTTCACCATGAGTGTTAGCAATATTCTATGTGAGCAAACAAAACCTAAAACAATATGAGGCCCCAAAAGGTCGTGAAGACGATCATAGGGATGGTGAACGGCTGGGTTCGGACTTCCGTCTGAGGGAGGGGCTTGGTAGGACGTCTGCTGAGGGCGTCCTAAGTGCTTCATCATTACACAGGCCCTTCTCAGCTTTCCACAGCCGTTGAGGAGTTGCGCTCCCTGGCTAAAGATCGTGCACAGAGTGCTGGGAATCCCTCCCACATTGTGGAGCATCATCCGGATTGCGGGAAGTCCAATAGCCGCAATAGACTCTGTG
The DNA here is from genome assembly GCF_027579735.1 of Bombina bombina. NCBI lineage: Eukaryota > Metazoa > Chordata > Amphibia > Anura > Bombinatoridae > Bombina > Bombina bombina. Next base: position 1,437,218,913 of record NC_069500.1, read on the forward strand.
GCTAGAGTCGCTGGAGAAGCAAGCAGCCAGACTAAGATACAACGTTTTTGTGGCAAAGCAGAGCTCCCAGGACCCCGGTGACCGGCAAGGAGGTGGTGCAGTCGCCAGTACCGGGATAGGAGATAACGCAAGTAACAAGCTTAGGAGCGGACACCGGTAAGGCTAACAAACAGAAAACAGATAGACACGCCGGATAACCTCCCAGAACCCCAGGTACAAGACTGAAGCCAAGGTGAGATTGGAAGCTATTTTTTTGTACTTTGTCTCTGGCCAGCGGTACGCATTGGGGTAGGAGGTAGAAGATAGCCTGATGCTGTGTAAAGCATTTACTGCCATGCTAAATGTATGCCTATTATCAAGGGTAACCATTTCAATGTGAACTGAATGTCTGACCCAAACAGCCAAAGCACGTAGAAAAAGGAAAGGAGGAAAAGCGGGAAGGAGGCTAAGTGCTGTCAAGTAAAAACGCGCACCCTGTATTTCCCTTACTCACTCCCCTATCTATCTGCTGCCGTGGAAGCCATATAAAAACTGTGAGATAAGGACGGTTTTTATTTCCTCTCCATAAAGTAATATACATATGGGAACATTTATGTTGGCGAAGTAAAGGTGGAGTAGAGGCCTAAGGCTGCTGCTGGATTTTTAACTTCACTAGCAAGCTAGTGCTAAGGAATAGTAGCCAAAGGAAGCTTGCTGACCTACGGTCGGGCTCTCTGTGAAGCCTTTAAAAGGCCACGTCTGGCTGTAAAGGCGTTATAAATCTCCCTGAGATAAGTTTTTTGGATATAAGCAACCCCTGGACATTCCAACCTGTATAGACCTCTAAGAGAACTGGAATACAATAAGTTTATACAGATGGATATTCTATGTATTACTATGCACTGAGTAAGGTCTATTCAAATGGGCTGTATCCTTGAATTGGAGCTACGTGCTCTATTTTTTTCGGATACCCTTAATCAAATAGGATGCAAATTTTCTAAGTAATTATTTGGATGTGTGAGGTTGTTATCTATGTATTTATGCTAATATAAGGTTATGCTGTAATTACCTTTGCACGATTGATATATATAGATATTGTAACCGAACCATAGAAGGAAAAAAAAAAAAAATCAGATCGTTTATAAAGCATGTATGCAAAGAAATTGTTGTTCCTAGGGCATTAGGAAAAGGGGAATAAAACAGAGCAGAGTTTATTAACATTATACAACGTTCAGGTCAACTTGTTAAATTAATTTTTCTCGGCTACCATTTTATGCTATAGGTGACTAAACTCAAACAAATAAGCCTATACAAAAAGTATAAAACATAACTGATCTTATATAGGATACTACTAATCCCTCATATATTACACTAAACACAGGAGTTACTAACTCCATAACCCTATTGCACTTAGTAGCACCTATAGAACTCTGTCATAGTTACACAGTTTGTTATAGACCCTGCCTTTTCGGCAGAACACCCTATTCATAGTTATTTTTCTTCTGCTTTTGTGTCTTTCTTTACGCTTTGTCCACTTAGCACCCACAATTGCACTCTTTGTCTCTTTTGTTTTCTTCCTTTCTCTCTTTTTATTTTTATGGATACATTTCTAGGGATTAGTAGAGCAGATACAGGCACAATGCCACCCAAAACTAAGGACAGAAAGCCTAGATCCAGTATAAGCAGCTTAGAGACAGGGATAGCTGATTTCTCACCTGGCCCTAGTACTGTTATCGACACAAACAATCTGGTAAAACAAATATCTGAATTATTTCTCCCACAGTTTGAGGGAGTGAAATCAGAGTTAATGACCCTAACAAGTGAACTCAAACAAATATCTAATAGACTTGGAGAAATCGAAAATAGAATATCTGATATAGATGATCTTCAACATACACACCAAACTGCACTGAATGCCCAGGCCAAGTCTATAGAATTTTTGCAAGCATGAGTAGATGATCTAGAGGACAGGTCAAGGAGAAACAATCTAAAAATAATAGGGCTGCCAGAGACGCCTGATTTTGCAGATCTTATGAAATTTGTTAAAATAACTCTACCTGAAATACTGGACATGCCACAAAATAGCTCAGAGATTTTAGTTGAAAGGGTTCACAGGCTGGGCACAAATGTTAGGAAAGATAATTCTATCAAATATAAAAGACCAGTGTTAGTGAAATTTTTGAATTATCAGGATAAGCAGAATTTCTTAGCCTACTACAGGAAAAAAGCCAGTCTAGAAATTAATAAAGAACGTATTTTTTTATTTCAAGATTTTTCTGCTGAAACTGGAAATAGGAGGAGAGTAATGGCTCAGTGGTGTACGCAGCTGATTAATGTAGGCTATCAAGCTACAATGATATACCCTGCAAAAATCAAAATGCTTACAGATAACAAGATAATTATGCTGAACACAGTAGAAGAGGTTAAACAGTTTATGGAAAACAAAAAAATCTCCACAGAATAAATGTCTAGACTAATGGTAACTCAAAGAAGTGGTTATGGTCTGGCTGCTCTGTTTCTCTCTTCTTCTCTTTTCTTTTTTTTTTTGTTTTGTTTGTTTCCCCCCCCCCTTTTTTTTTTTTTTTTCTCTCCCCCTCTCTTCTCCCCCTCTCTCCCTCTCTCTCCCCCCCCTCCCCTCTCCCTCCGCTTACCCCCTCTCGACTCAGTTGCTCTGAGGGTAGTCGATGGGGGAACATCAGTATTATGATTAAAAAGATAAATATATAAATGAATACATTTATTAATCTGGTCTCTTGGAATGTGGGCGGATTCTCCTCCCCTGCCAAGAGGAAAAAAATAATTCATCATCTTAAAAAATATAAACCAGATATCGCCTTCCTACAGGAAACGCATCTGAGCCTACAGGAAGCGGAGAAATTAAAAATAGGGTGGATTGGGGAGGTAATTGCGACATCAGCAATAAAAAGAAAAAGAGGGGTTGTATGTATTTTCAACAAAAATTTAGAATTTCAGTTAATATCGCAAGATAAAGATGTAGAAGGAAGGTATTTAATCTTAGAAATAGAGATTAATAAGTCCCGATATACGTTATGTAATCTGTATGCTCCAAATGAATGTCAAACAGAATTCTGGGATCAGCTATTCGTTAAACTAATCAACTCAATAGACTCCCAATTAATTATTGGGGGGGATTTCAACAGTGTATTTACACCACAGCTGGATAGGCTTAGAACTAGTGGATCATATAGGTCCAAAAAAGAGGCTAAGATACTGACCTCTTTTGCAAAAAGTCTTAAAGTAAAAGATATATGGAGAATTCAACATCCAGACAAGAAAATGTTCACGTGCGAGTCTAAATCCTTCCGCACCTTTTCAAAAATAAATATGTTTTTAGTGACCGAAAATCTATTACAATTAGAAATCGAGACAGATATAAAGAGTATAGTTATTTCAGACCATGCAATTATTTCTATGACGGTCCAGCTGCGGAGTAAAAATGAAGGTCAGTGTGGTAAATTTTTCTTTCCAGCCTTTCTATATTCTAATATTAACTTTAGAAATTGGCTAATCTATAAATGGAGGGATTATGTTTCTTTCAACAAAGATTATCAGCCTAAAACAGAAATTTTTTGGGAGGCGGCGAAGGCCTTTCTTAGAGGGGAAATAAAGGCATATATGGTCAAAAGGAAAAGGAAATTAAGAGCAAGAGAACTCCAACTAACAAATCAACTTAAAAATAAACTGGTAAAATATATTAATGAATCTAATAAGGGCAATTGGGAATCCTATCAAAGAGCGAAAACAGAGAGAGAGACCTTCCTAACTCAACACCAGCTACAAGAGGAACTTAAAAACAAAGCAATCTTTGGCACTTTTTCCCCCAAAACAGCCAAAATGCTATCAAATATATCTAAAAATAGGAAAAAAACAATTATATTGGGACAATTATAGTAGAAGGCACTAAGCATAATACTCCAAAAGAGATTAATAGACAATTTCAGCTATTCTTTCAAAAACTGTACTCTTCGGTAGACGTTAACAAGGAGGCGAAAAAGTGTTTCTGGGAAAATCTTAAAATCCCTAAAATATCCTCAGATCAATTAGCTTCAATAAATAAAGAGATTATGGTAGAGGAGACATTGAAGGCAATCAAAGAGTTAGCTTTAGGGAAGGCTCCCGGTCCCGATCAATTACCAAGTGAATTCTATAAAGTGCTTTCAGAAGAGATTGCCTCGACACTAACTGAACTATTTAATAAATATTTTATACATAGTTTAAAACCTTCCCAATCTTTTAGTGCATCAAATATTATACTCATACTAAAAAAAGATAAGGATCCTAATCTAATGGACTCATACAGACCAATTTCACTGCTTAATAGTGATTATAAGCTTTTGGCTAGTATCCTAGCTGCACGCCTTAAAGAGAGTATAGGAGATGTCATACACCCAGATCAAACTGGATTTATTCCTGGCAGGACAGCACAGAAAAACATAAGAAAAGTGATGACTCTAATTGAATATGTATTGGGATCCCATGGGGCAGAGCCAGATGTTAAGCATGATTTTGCATTATTAACAGTCGACGCTGAAAAGGCCTTTGACTCTGTCCTATGGGATCACCTATTAACGGCGTTAAAGAAATTTGGTTATATAGGCCACTTTCAAAACTTTGTATCACTATTATATCAGAATCCAATTTCATATCTCTCGACAAATAATATCTTATCCCCTCCTATTACACTGTATAAAGGGACAAGACAGGGATGTCCCCTTTCGCCGTTACTATTCATCATAGCAATCGAATCGCTAGCGATTAAATGTCGGGAAGTATTGGAAGGTATAAAAATCAAACAGTATAAAGCTATTCTGTCACTGTATGCTGACGACATCTTATTTTATATAAGGGACTCAAACAAAAATATTCCAACTCTAGTAGATATATTAGCGGAGTTTAGTAAATTTGCTGGATATAGAATAAATCTTGCCAAATCAGAGATTTTATGGATTATTAAAAATAAAAACAGCTTAATAGAGAATCCCTTTAAACTAACTGAAAAAAATATTAAATATCTTGGAATAATTATTTCTAGAAAGCCTGAGGAATGGTATGACATAAACTATACCCCGATTTGGAAAAAGTGCTCCTCTGAAATTCAGAAATGGATTAAATTACCATTATCTTTATCGGCAAGGATAGCACTAATTAAAATGCGTACATTCCCTAAAATCCTATTTCTTATTCAGCATATACCTGCTTTTTTACGTAAGGCAGATATACAAAAATGTAACTCTTGTTGTTCTCACTTTCTTTGGTCATCAAAAAAACCACGAATTTCTTTACTAAGGCTAATGCATCCAAAAGATCTGGGTGGATTTGCATTTCCTAACCTAACAAATTACAATCTTGCATCTATGGCCAGAATTGCTATGGATTGGCTAACTGAATCCAACTATGCCACAAACGGAGATATAGAAGAGGCCATAGTTTCTCCATACACTCTTAAAGCGTTGCTTCATAGTGCCAAATTCAAAGATGTAAAAGAAAATGTCCCAAAATTCACAACTTATAACGTAATCATAGCATGGTATAAAATTTGTAATTTGTTAGAAGTGAACCACTCGCTCTCTAAATTTTTACCTATTAGAGGAAATCCAGATTTTGAGAGCGGATGTACATCACCCGCTTTCAGAAAATGGTCAGCAAATAATTTGAAATTCTTGGAACAGGCCGTGGACCCTCTTAATAAGCACATGAAAACATTTGAAGCATTAAGTAGAGAATTCAATCTGGATAAAAGATCATTTTTTGCATATTTACAAATGAGGCATTTTTACTATAAGCAGGAACCCCTGGAGGCAGATGCCTGGTCGCTGGGCCCACTAGATGATATTATTGCTAGATTTTCCGTAGGTAACCATTCGATTTCACATATCTACAGATTATTAATACTCAAAGAGGCCAAAGCTAAGGTAAATAAGCTGTTTCACTCCTGGAAATTAGATATCCCCGAAATCGATTTGAAATTTTTTCAAAAGAGTTTTGACAGAGTAAGAAAGTTTTCAAATAGTATGGCAATAAGAGAGTCTCATTTAAAACTCCTTAATAGAGCATACCTGACACCCAGTAGAATGAGTAAATGGAAAGGAGACATGGCCTGCTTTAGATGTAAATTCCCTGCAGCCGATCTATTTCATGTCTTTTATGCATGCCCAAAAATTTCCCAATTATGGAAACAAATAGAATTTTGGCTTAACAGATTTTTGCCAGCTAAAATCCGGCTTAAACCTTCACTAATTTTCTTTCTGGTGCATGATCAAGTGCAGAATAAGTCCCTGATTAACACTACAATTCTGTTAGTTAGACAGAGGATTTTAAGGGCCTGGAAGGATAAAAATGCTCCTAGCATAGCTGTGGTAATTCAAGATGTAACCTATCAAATGGCCTTAGAGCAGAATGATCAATTAATTTTTATAGAGAATAAAATAAAAAAGTACATGGCGAAATGGGACAAAGTTATTTTAGATCAGCCTAGAGAGGTACAGCTGCAGCTATTAGGCTATTTCGAAGTTCACCAGAATTTCTACAATTATTATTAACAGATGAGTATCCAGAATTTTGGAGACAGCATTTCTTTTGAGGGTGGGGTGGGGGACGAGTATTGGGGGGGGAGGTGGAGGAGAGTAGGAGAGGTTTCCCCTTTCTCCCTTATTTTTTTTTTTCTCTCTCTCTTTCTCTTCTTTCTTTTTTCTCTTTCCTCTTTTTCTTTCGTTTTTCTTGTTTTCTTTTTGATCTAGCAAATTCATATTGTTTTGCACATAGATGATCTAGAGAATGTTGTGCCTAGATCCAAATATGTCCTTTCTTTCCTTTTTAAAAAAGTATACAAATAGTAATGTGTTATACTTCCGATAAAGTGACAAACTATCTATGACATATTGTTTTATGATGTAAATGTAAAGCTATATTTTGTCTTTTTCTTTGCCTAACCATGTTTTGTTTGTCACTAAGAAAACTACAATAATAAAAATTATATTTAAAAAAAAAAAAAACAATATGAGACAGTGCTTATTGATATTAACAGGATATATAGTCCTCCAGCATGAGTACTTATTTAACAGAAATACAATATATAGCTTTCAGTGATTCCAATCATATATTACATGACATTATTGCTTATGGGTCTCCACAGTTTTTACACCAATGATCTTACAAATATAATTAGAGTATACATTTGTTTTAGATATGTGATATATTGTGATTATTAGCATTAATACACACCTCTATCAATTGTAGATGTAGTGTTTCCTTTGTAATCCTCATTCCTCTAGATATTTAGCACACATGTAGGACTGTTCTAAGTGCTTTTTATACAAACAGTTTCTTGTGAAATCTTTCTATATGTTTAGAGTGAGAGGTTAGGTGGTGGGCAGTACAATGCATGTACTGGATGTGTATTCGATACTTGTCCAATCACTGAGTGTGAACTTAGACACACCCTCTATTCAGACAATGGCTTAGCTGAGTTTTTGTAACATTATTATTTATTGCAGACATAGTATATAATAGGCTTAGTCTTTGCAAAGTATGTGGCTCCCAAGTATATTGGTTTTATTGTTACCCCTCTAAAGGGAAACACAAATGTAACTACATAGAGACATCATAAGCTATGCTTTGGAGAAGGTAAAATCAATATGATCGATATTCGAACAATCACGGCTCGTTGTTGTTAGCACACCCCCTGTGTGGCCAATCAGTGCATTCAAGTGAATTTGTGGGGGAAAAAAATAATATATTTTTAACAGCTGTGGCCAGGTTCAGACTCACAACCTTTGGGTTGGGAGACAGTGTACCTAGCCAACATATGACTATTGTGAAATTAAGATAAGAACTAGGTGGAGTGAACACAATAGAAACTTAAGGAAAGGTTCCCTTAAACACAGCGTAAACCAACATGGGAAGCGCAATACATTTGTCATCACACCCATTGAAGGCATATCATGCTCTTTTAGAGGTAATAGATATAATCGTCTTCGCCAGAGGGAGACGTACTGGATATATAAATTCCAGTCCCTCTTTCCTTTGGGACTCAATGAAGTTATAGATCTAGCAGCATTTTGAGATCACACACATTTATTCCACCTCTTTCACTTATACCACTCCCTTATTAATCAACCCACTATTATTTAATATATTTAGCACTTTATACCATTAAAGATAGTGACATTAATATTTATCACCAATTCTCATATTTATTATTACTAATGAGAATATTTTTATTTCTTAAGAGTTATATGCCTTCCATTATAATTTAATTTAGTCTGGGGGTCCTGTGGCCCAGTGGCCCAGTGGCCAGGTATACTGCCTCCCATCCCAATGGTAGAGAGTTCAAACCGGGCTACAGCTGCTAATTTTTACTAATTCACTTGACAATTTTATGGGACATTATTGTCCTATATTCATTTAAATATATATAGCACTTTATTCCCACAATTAAAGATAGCGATATTAATATTTATCACTAATCCTCATATTTATTATTGCTATATACACTAATGAGAATATCTTAATTTCACAATAGTCATATGTTTTCCATTATCATTTAATTCAGTGTGGGGGTACTGTGGCCCATTGGCTAGGTACACTGTCTTCCCACCCAAAGGTTGTGCGTTTGAACCTGGCCACAAATGCTATATTTTTATAGTCCACAAACCGATTGGTCTACAATGGATTCAAAATGCACTGATTGGCCACACAGGGGGTGTGCTAACAACAACGAGCCGTGATTGATCGAATATCGATCATATTGATTTTACCTTCTCCAAAGCATAGCTTATTATCTCTCTATGTAGTTACATTTGTGTTTCCCTTTAGAGGGGTAACAATAAAACCAATATACTTGGGAGACACATACTTTGCAAAGACTAAGCCTATTATATACTATGTCTGCAATAAATAATAATGTTACTAAAACTCCGCTAAGCCATTGTCTGAATAGAGGGTGTGTCTAAGTTCACACTCAGTGATTGGACAAGTATCGAATACACATCCAGTACATGCATTGTACTGCCCACCACCTAACCTCTCACTCTAAACATATAGAAAGATTTCACAAGAAACTGTTTGTATAAAAAGCACTTAGAACAGTCCTACATGTGTGCTAAATATCTAGAGGAATGAGGATTACAAAGGAAACACTACATCTACAATTGATAGAGGTGTGTATTAATGCTAATAATCACAATATATCACATATCTAAAACAAATGTATACTCTAATTATATTTGTAAGATCATTGGTGTAAAAACTGTGGAGACCCATAAGCAATAATGTCATGTTATATATGATTGGAATCACTGAAAGCTATATATTGTATTTCTGTTAAATAAGTACTCATGCTGGGGGGCTATATATCCTGTTAATATCAATAAGCACTGTCTCATATTGTTTTAGGTTTTGTTTGCTCACAGAGAATATTGCTAACACTCATGGTGAACAACTATCCATATTGCCAATATTATTAAAGTGATGGTAAACTCTCCCCTTTTTAAAATCAGATCTGGAATGTAAGAGCTATTTTAGATAGAGTTTTATTCATCATGTGAAATGAAGATGCGCTATAACTTAGTTATTAATATAGATATGAAATTCAAATACCCCACGTTACACCACCCACTTCAAAATTCAATTTTCCTGTCAGCTAAATGATTGAATTACTCTCCAATCAATGCTCTAGCTACAACAAAAGTGCCAGATGGGGAGAGCGCTGATTGGACAATAATTCAATCTGTTAGCTCACAGAAAATTTGACTTTTGAAGTGGGCGGAGGAGCATGCAGTATTTGAATTTCATATCTATATTAAAAAGCATGTTATACTGCATCTTCATTACAGCTAATGAATTAAACTTCATCTAAAATAGCACTTACATTCCAGATCTGATTTTAAAAAGGGGAGAGTTTACCATCACTTTAAGTACTGTGATTTATTTATATATATGTAAGTACTGTGATTTATTTATACATATGTAAGTACTGTGATTTATTTATATATATGTATACATTGATGTTATTAGCCAGCCTGTTATACACTAATTAACAGGCTTAGTAACGCCCATTAGGGGTGTGTCCTGATTCACTATTGGATCAAGCTCAGTTAAAAGGATCACTATGCCTGATGAAACAACCCATGCTAGGTTGAGAAACGTGTTGCATGATTTTAAATTTTGCTTGCTATTGTTTTAAACTTATCAATATTTGTTTTAATAAACTAAACTTGTTTTATGCAAGCTTTGGTTCATTACCTTCTATAGCAGATTTACACACTGCTTCTGACTATCTATCAGCACATATTGTGACAAAGATCCCCCTGCACTATCTACTCTGCACCTGGAGAGGTTTAGCTGGTACACCTGAAGATACCAGCCAGCTCCCTACTAGTACATAGGTGTACTTGGGCCAATTGTGAGTACCCATTTGGCTTTTTTTCTTTGATTTCAGATATATGAAGATATTGATGCACACATGAGGCGCCCCTCTTGTTCTTTATTATTATCTTCACTGCTACAAGAGACAGGTCCCACAGCTCTGAGTAACAGTAAATATAACAAACACACAGCCAGCGCTACAAGAGACAGGTCCCACAGGTCTGAGTGACAGTAAATATAACACACACACACTGCTACAAGAGACAGGTCACACAGCTCTGAGTGACAGTAAATATAACACACACACACTGCTACAAGAGACAGGTCACACAGCTCTGAGTGACAGTAAATATAACACACACACACTGCTACAAGAGACAGGTCACACAGCTCTGAGTGACAGTAAATATAACACACACACACACACACTGCTACAAGAGACAGGTCCCACAGCTCTGAGTGACAGTAAATATAACACACACACACAGCTCTACAACCGACAGGTCCCACAGCTCTGAGTGACAGTAAATATAACACACACACACAGCGCTACAAGAGACAGGTCATACAGGTCTGAGTGACAGTAAATATAACACACACACACTGCTACAAGAGACAGGTCCCACAGCTCTGAGTGACAGTAAATATAACACACACACAGCGCTACAAGAGACAGGTCACACAGCTCTGAGTGACAGTAAATATGACACACGCACACACACTGCTACAAGAGATAGGTCACACAGGTCTGAGTGACAGTAAATATGACACACGCACACACACTGCTACAAGAGACAGGTCATACAGGTCTGAGTGACAGTAAATATAACACACACACACACACTGCTACAAGAGACAGGTCCCACAGCTCTGAGTGACAGTAAATATAACACACACACACAGCGCTACAAGAGACAGGTCACACAGCTCTGAGTGACAGTAAATATAACACACACACTGCTACAAGAGACCGGTCACACAGCTCTGAGTGACAGTAAATATAACACACACACACTGCTACAAGAGACCGGTCACACAGCTCTGAGTGACAGTAAATATGACACACGCACACACACTGCTACAAGAGATAGGTCACACAGCTCTGAGTGACAGTGAATATAACACACAGCGCTACAAGAGACAGGTCACACAGCTCTGAGTGACAGTAAATATAACACACACACTGCAACAAGAGACAGGTCACACAGCTCTGAGTGACAGTAAATATAACACACACACACTGCTACAAGAGACAGGACCCACAGCTCTGAGTGACAGTAAATATAACACACACACAGCGCTACAAGAGACAGGTCACACAGCTCTGAGTGACAGTAAATATGACACACGCACACACACTGCTACAAGAGATAGGTCACACAGCTCTGAGTGACAGTAAATATGACACACACACACTGCTACAAGAGACAGGTCACACAGCTCTGAGTGACAGTAAATATGACACACACACACTGCTACAAAAGACAGGTCATACAGCTCTGAGTGACAGTAAATATGACACACACACACTGCTACAAGAGACAGGTCACACAGCTCTGAGTGACAGTAAATATAACACACACACACACACAGCTACAAGAGACAGGTCGCACAGCCCTGAGTGACAGTAAATATAACACACAAACATACTGTTACAAGAGACGGGTCACACAGCTCTGAGTGACAGTAAATATGACACACACACACTGCTACAAGAGACAGGTCACACAGCTCTGAGTGACAGTAAATATGACACACACACACTGCTACAAGAGACAGGTCACACAGCTCTGAGTGACAGTAAATATAACACAAACACACTACAAAAAGAGTCAGGTCACATAGCTCTGAGTGACACTAAATATGACACACACACTGCTACAAGAGACAGGTCACACAGCTCTGAGTGACAGTAAATATGACACACACACGCACATACTGTTACAAGAGATAGGTCACACAGCTCTGAGTGACAGTAAATATGACACACACACTGCTACAAGAGACCGGTCACACAGCTCTGAGTGACAGTAAATATAACACACATACTGCTACAAGAGACAGGTCACACAGCTCTGAGTGACAGTAAATATAACACACACACTGCTACAAGAGACCGGTCACACAGCTCTGAGTGACAGTAAATATAACACACACACCTATTCTGCTACAAGAGACAGGTCGCACAGCTCTGAGTGACAGTAAATATAACACAAACACACTGCTACAAGAGACAGGTCATGCAGCTCTGAGTGACAGTAAATATAACACACACACATACTGTTACAAGAGATAGGTCACATAGCTCTGAGTGACAGTAAATATGACACACACACTGCTACAAGAGACAGGTCACAAAGCTCTGAGTGACAGTAAATATGACACACACACACTGCTACAAGAGACAGGTCACACAGCTCTGAGTGACAGTAAAAATAACACACACACACACTGCTACAAGAGACAGGTTACACAGCACTGAGTGACAGTAAATATGACACACACACAAACTGCTATAAGAGAAAGGTCACACAGCTCTGAGTGACAGTAAATATGACACACACACACACTGCTACAAGAGACAGGTCACACAGCTCTGAGTGACAGTAAATATAACACACACACACACTGCTACAAGAGACAGGTCACACAGCTCTGAGTGACAGTAAATATAACACACATACTGCTACAAGAGACAGGTCACACAGCTCTGAGTGACAGTAAATATAACACACACACACACACACACACACTGCTACAAGAGACAGGTCACACAGCTCTGAGTGACAGTAAATATAACACACACACTGCTACAAGAGACAGGTCACACAGCTCTGAGTGACAGTAAATATAACACACACACTGCTACAAGAGACAGGTCACACAGCTCTGAGTGACAGTAAATATAACACACACACATACTGTTACAAGAGACAGGTCACACAGCTCTGAGTGACAGTAAATATGACACACACACTGCTACAAGAGACAGGTCACACAGCTCTGAGTGACAGTAAATATAACACACACACACACTGCTACAAGAGACAGGTCACACAGCTCTGAGTGACAGTAAATATAACACACACACTGCTACAAGAGACAGGTCACACAGCTCTGAGTGACAGTAAATATAACACACACACATACTGTTACAAGAGACAGGTCACACAGCTCTGAGTGACAGTAAATATAACACACACACTGCTACAAGAGACAGGTCACACAGCTCTGAGTGACAGTAAATATAACACACACACACACTGCTACAAGAGACAGGTCACACAGCTCTGAGTGACAGTAAATATAACACACACACTGCTACAAGAGACAGGTCACACAGCTCTGAGTGACAGTAAATATAACACACACACATACTGCTATAAGAGACAGGTCACACAGCTCTGAGTGACAGTAAATATTACACAAACACACTACTACAAGAGTCAGGTCACATAGCTCTGAGTGACACTAAATATGACACACACACTGCTACAAGAGACAGGTCATGCAGCTCTGAGTGACAGAAAATATGACACACACACACACACACACACTGCTACAAGAGACAGGTCACACAGCTCTGAGTGACAGTAAATATGACACACACGCACATACTGTTACAAGAGATAGGTCACACAGCTCTGAGTGACAGTAAATATGACACACACGCACATACTGTTACAAGAGATAGGTCACACAGCTCTGAGTGACAGTAAATATGACACACACGCACATACTGTTACAAGAGATAGGTCACACAGCTCTGAGTGACAGTAAATATGACACACACTCACTGCTACAAGAGACAGGTCACACAGCTGTGAGTGACAGTAAATATGACACACACACTGCTACAAGAGACAGGTCACACAGCTCTGAGTGACAGTAAATATAACACACACACACACATACTGTTACAAGAGATAGGTCACACAGCTTTGAGTGACAGTAAATATGACACACACACTGCTACAAGAGACAGGTCACACAGCTCTGAGTGACAGTAAATATAACACACACACACACATACTGTTACAAGAGATAGGTCACACAGCTTTGAGTGACAGTAAATATGACACAAACACACTGCTACAAGAGACAGGTCACATAGCTCTGAGTAACAGTAAATATAACACACACACACACACTGCTACAAGAGACAGGTCACATAGCTCTGAGTGACAGTAAATATGACACAAACACACTGCTACAAGAGACAGGTCACATAGCTCTGAGTGACAGTAAATATGACACAAACACACTTCTACAAGAGACAGGTCACATAGCTCTGAGTGACAGTAAATATGACACAAACACACTTCTACAAGACACAGGTCACACAGCTCTGAGTGAAAGTAAATATAACACACACACTGCTACAAGAGACAGGTCACACAGCTCTAAGTGACAGTAAATATAACACACATACTGCTACAAGAGACAGGTCACATAGCTCTGAGTGACAGTAAATATGACACACACACACACTGCTACAAGAGACAGGTCACATAGCTCTGAGTGACAGTAAATATGACACAAACACACTGCTACAAGAGACAGGTCACATAGCTCTGAGTGACAGTAAATATGACACAAACACACTGCTACAAGAGACAGGTCACATAGCTCTGAGTGACAGTAAATATGACACAAACACACTTCTACAAGACACAGGTCACACAGCTCTGAGTGAAAGTAAATATAACACACACACTGCTACAAGAGACAGGTCACACAGCTCTAAGTGACAGTAAATATAACACACATACTGCTACAAGAGACAGGTCACATAGCTCTGAGTGACAGTAAATATAACACACACACACACACAGCGCTACAAGAGACAGGTCACACAGCTCTGAGTGACAGTAAATATAACACACACACACTGCTACAATAGACAGGTCACATAGCTCTGAGTGACAGTAAATATAACACACACACACACTGCTACAAGAGACAGGTCATACAGCTCTGAGTGACAGTAAATATGACACACACTGCTACAAGAGAAAGGACACACAGCTCTGAGTGACAGTAAATATGACACACACACACATACGGCTACAAGAGACAGGACACATAGCTCTGAGTGACAGTAAATATGACACACACTGCTACAAAAGACAGGTCACACAGCTCTGAGTGACAGTAAATATGACACACACTGCTACAAAAGACAGGTCACACAGCTCTGAGTGACAGTAAATATGACACACACTGCTACAAGAGACAGGACACATAGCTCTGAGTGACAGTAAATATGACACACACACACTGCTACAAGAGACAGGACACATAGCTCTGAGTGACAGTAAATATGACACACCCACGCATAATATTGTTACAAGATAGAGGTCAGACTGTTCTCAGTGACAGAAGATATAAACTCACACACAATCACTGCTAAAAGACAGAGGTTACACATTTCCCATTGAAACTCACACATATCATAATAATTAACAAGTTATATAAAGATATATATTTTTACTATTTACATACCTTCTACTTTTTTGCCTTCTTCCTTGATTTGTTTAGCTATAGAAGTAAAGATAAAACCAGTCATAAGGTATATAAACATACACAGCAATAATTTGTACAACACAGGGGGTGTTTTACTGCCGGGGACTGTATCACTGCCGGGGGGTGTATCACTGCCGGGGGGTGTATCACTGCCGGGGGGTGTATCACTGCCGGGGGGTGTATCACTGCCAGGGAGTGTGTTGTTTCAGGGGAGAGTTTTGTTTCAGGGGAGAGTTTTGTTTCAGGGGAGAGTTTTGTTTCAGGGGAGTGTATTACTGCAGGGGAGTAAACTATTTCAGGGGAGTGTACTGCAAGGGGTGTATTACTGCAGGGTGGTAGTACTACTTCAGGGGGGTGTACTATTGCAGGAGAGTAGTACTGAAGGAGATAAATTACTTCCAGGCGGACTACTGAGGGGGGTGTACTACTGCAGGGGGATATAATACTGCAGGGGGGTACTACTACTTAAGGGGGATGTAATACTGCAGGATGGTTTACTAATGCAGGGGGATGTAATACTGCAGTGGGGGTGTATTACTTCAGTGGGATGTACTACTTTAGGGGGTGTTCTACTGCAGGTGGTGTACTAATTCAGGGTGTACTACTGCAGGGGGATGAACTAATGCTGAGGATAAACTACTTCAGGGGGATTTTCTACTGCAGGTGGGTTTAATATTTCAGGGGGTGTTCTACTGCAGGTGGGTGTTATACTTCAGGGGGTGTTCTACTGCAGGGAGATGTATTACTGTACGGTGGTGTTCTACTGCAGGTGGTGTACTATTTCAGGGGAGTACCACTGCAGGGGGGGGTAATACTACTTCAGGGGGGTATACTACTTCATGGGGTTGTAATACTTCATGGGGTTGTAATACTTCATGGGGGGTGTACTACTGAATGGGGGGAGTACTACTGCATGGGGGGTGTACTACTTCATGGGGGTATTCTACTGCAGTGGTGTTTACTACTGTAGGGTGGTGTTCTATTCCAGGGGGATGTACTATTCCAGGGGGATGTACTATTCCAGGGGGGTGTACTAGTTAAGGGGTGTTCTACTGCATAGGGATGTAATACTTCAGAGGAATGTACTAATGTAGGTGTAGGATGGTGTACTACTTCAGGGGGATGCACTACTGCAGGGGGTATACTACTGCGGGGGTGTACTACTGCAGAGGGATGTAATACTTCAGGGGGATTTACTACTGCAGGGGAATAAATACTTCAGGGGGATGTAATACTACAGGGTTAGTTCTACTTCAGGGGGAAGTACTACTCACTACAGATATGGGGGCCTATTTATCAAGCTCCGTATGGAGCTTGAAGGGCCGTGTTTCTGGCGAGCCTTCAGACTCGCCAGAAACACCAGTTATGAAGCAGCGGTCTAAAGACCACTGCTCCACAAAAATCGAATATGATTGGGTTGATTGACACCCCCTGGCCGCGAATCTGCAGGGGGCGGCGTTGCACCAGCAGTTCACAAGAGCTGCTGGTGCAATGCTGAATGCGGAGAGTGTATTGCTCTCCGCATTCAGCGATGTCTGTCGGACCTGATCCGCTGATCGGATCATGTCGGACCGGCATTTAATAAATAGGTCCCATTAGTAAGGAAAGATTATGTTTATTGAATTTAAAGATAATCAAATTTGATTTATAAGATTTTGGTAAGAAATTACAGGTTTGCCAACAAATATTTTTTGTATCAATCACTTTTTCCTGTTCTCATCAGGATTTGCAAAGTTTGTCTCAACAGATAATATCTGAGACTGAGCTAAACAGCTGGAAAGTTCCCAGACAGATACTGCGGGGGCTCATCACTATTGTCTATATCTAGCTTTATTATTTGTGTTGATTCCTGCAGAACTGTTTGTGCATTTATAGCCAATTACCTGTAAGCTGCAGTGGCATTGCAGAGTCTTCTGTTCCTTCAGTGCATCATGTTTACATCTATTGTATGATCACATTATCATTACTATTTATGTGCAACGTGGTACCACATCCTGAAGTGTTTCTGTGTCTTGGTAAACGGTTTGGCCTCTAAGCTGGTTGTATCCTCAGGAATCAGCTGGAGTTTATCATACAGCTTATTATCTTCTCTAAGAAATATTTAATGTGGAGTATTGCAAATATTTTATTTTTATTTGGAACGAATAAGATTTGGCCTCTAATTTGGAAGCTGTTGCTAACCTTGGGGCCCTAGATTTGGAACAGTTATTTACTGACCTTATGATTCCTGTCATGCATCCTAAAGGGACAATAGCTTTCCATGAACTATTACATGGTGTGTGCAAATGGTCATAAAATAAGTGATAGAAAGATGGGAAATTAATATTTATTGTTGTTACTTTAGCTCCTGCCCTGAGGTTCCTGTCTTTAATATCTTCTCTTATATTGAGTAGTGAGGGAGTAGTGGTGGCATCACATTGTAATATGTTGTCATTTCATGGCGATATTATAAGTCAATACTAAGTGTAACTGAGTGTGAATGATCTGCCAGATGATAAGTTTATTTAAACGTACCCAGCTCATCTCTTTCCTTACGTAGGTCGTCTGCAGGACCACTCAGACCAATGAGCTCTAGGACTTGAATTGTCACCTCCAGTGCATCTGCTCCATAATAATCTGTTAACCGGTTCTTGGTGTCAATGGAGTCTGCGTGTTCCAAGTGGCTTTTCCCAATACATCGTCTGTTGCCAAATCTGAAGTCTGATAACTTGTCTCTAAAGCGTTTGTGGTCCTTTGTTTTCAGATCTTCTAAACATTCGATCAACAGGTCCCCAGCAGATCTCCCCGCTATAACACACAACAGATTAATATAAATCCCCTTCAGTGTAGTCATATTTTGTTTTGTTTTTCTTTCAGCACAAAACCATTGGGGACCAGTATAGCAAATAGCTGACAAAGGCTACAGCCAATGGGGTCAGATCTGAGTCAAGTATAGCAAATAACTGACAAATGCTACAGCCAATGGGGTCAGATCTGAGTCCAGTATAGCAAATAGCTGACAAAGGCTACAGCCAATGGGGTCAGATCTGAGTCCAGTATAGCAAATAGCTGACAAAGGCTATAGCCAATGGGGTCAGATCTGAGTCCAGTATAGCAAATAGCTGACAAAGGCTGCAGCCAATGGGGTCAGGTCTGAGTACAGTAAAGCAAATAACTGACAAAGGCTACAGCCAATGGGGTCAGATCTGGGTCAAGTAAAGCAAATAACTGACAATGGTTAAAGCCAATGGGGTCAGATCTGAGTCCAGTATAGCAAATAACTGACAAAGGCTACAGCCAATGGGGTCAGATCTGGTACAAGTATAGCAAATAACTGACAAAGGCTACAGCCAATGGGGTCAGATCTGGGTCAAGTAAAGCAAATAACTGACAAAGGCTACAGCCATTGGGGTCAGAACTGGGTCAAGTATAGCAAATAACTTACAAAGTCTACAGCCAATGGTGTCAGATCTGGGTCAAGTATAGCAAATAACTGACAAAGGTTACAGCCAATAGGGGTCAGATCTGGGTGCAGTAAAGACACTAACTGACAAAGACTTAGGCCAATGGGGTTAGATCTGGGTGCAGTATAGCACATAACTGACAGGCTACAGCCAATGGGGTCAGATCTAGGTCCATTATAGCAAATAACTGACAAAGGCTACAGCAAATGGGGTCAGACCTGGGTCAAGTATAGCAAATAACTGATAAAGGTTACAGCCAATGGGGGTCAGATCTGGGTGCAGTAAAGCAAATAACTGACAAAGACTTCGGCCAATGGGGTTAGATCTGGGTGCAGTATAGCAAATAACTGACAAAGGCTACAACCAATGGGGTCAGATCTAGGTCCATTATAGCAAATAACTGACAAAGACTTCGGCCAATGGGGTTAGATCTGGGTGCAGTATAGCAAATAACTGACAAAGGCTACAGCCAATAGGGTCAGATCTGGGTGCAGTATAGCAAATAACTGACAAAGGCTACAGCCAATAGGGTCAGATCTGGGTAAAGTATAGCAAATAACTGACAAAGGCTACAGCCAATAGGGTCAGATCTGGGTAAAGTATAGCAAATAACTGACAAAGGCTACAGCAAATGGGGTCAGAACTGGGTCAAGTATAGCAAATAACTGATAAAGGTTACAGCCAATGGGGGTCAGATCTGGGTGCAGTAAAGCAAATAACTGACAAAGACTTCGGCCAATGGGGTTAGATCTGGGTGCAGTATAGCAAATAACTGAAAAAGGCTACAACCAATGAGGTCAGATCTAGGTCCATTTTAGCAAATAACTGACAAAGACTTCGGCCAATGGGGTTAGATCTGGGTGCAGTATAGCAAATAACTGACAAAGGCTACAGCCAATAGGGTCAGATCTGGGTAAAGTATAGCAAATAACTGGCAAAGGCTACAGCCAATGGGGTCAGATATGGACATATTGTTGATAGAGATTACAAAATAATTAAGGGCTAGATTACAAGTTTAACCCTAAATATAGATTGCGTGCATGAGATATTAGTGCTCAACTTTGTAATACCCGCGCACGATAATGTAAATCGCAATCAGAGATGGCATCAGAACATCGCGCAGCGAAGGGGGTAAGCGATGGGCAGCATTTTTAAAGGAACAGTCTAGTCCAAAATAAACTTTCATGATTCAGATAGGTCATGTCATTTTAAACAACTTTCCAATTTACTTTTATCACCAATTTTGCATTGTTCTCTTGGTATTCTTAGTTGAAAGCTAAACCTAGGTAGGCTCATATGCTAATTTTTTAGACCTTGAAGACTGCCTATTATATGAATGCATTTTGACCATTTATCTCCACTAGAGAGCATTAGTTCATGTGTGCCATATAGATAACATTGAGCTCATGCACGCAGAGTTACCTAGTAGAAAGCACTGATTGGCTAAAATGCAAGTCTGTCAAAAGAACTGAAATAAGGGGGCTGTTTGCAGAGACTTAGATACAAAGTAATCACAGAGGTAAAAAACATAATTTATGTAAGAACTTACCTGATAAATTCATTTCTTTCATATTAGCAAGAGTCCATGAGCTAGTGACGTATGGGATATACATTCCTACCAGGAGGGGCAAAGTTTCCCAAACCTTAAAATGCCTATAAATACACCCCTCACCACACCCACAATTCAGTTTAACGAATAGCCAAGAAGTGGGGTGATAAGAAGTGGGGTGATAAGAAAGGAGCGAAAGCATCAAAAAATAAGGAATTGGAATAATTGTGCTTTATACAAAAAAATCATAACCACCACAAAAAAGGGTGGGCCTCATGGACTCTTGCTAATATGAAAGAAATGAATTTATCAGGTAAGTTCTTACATAAATTATGTTTTCTTTCATGTAATTAGCAAGAGTCCATGAGCTAGTGACGTATGGGATAGCAGATACCCAAGATGTGGAACTTCCACGCAAGAGTCACTAGAGAGGGAGGGATAAAATAAAGACAGCCAATTCCGCTGAAAAATTAATCCACTACCCAAATCAAAAAAAGTTTCAATTTTTATAATCAAAAAAACTGAAATTATAAGCAGAAGAATCAAACTGAAACAGCTGCCTGAAGTACTTTTCTACCAAAACTGCTTCTAAAGAAGAGAAAACATCAAAATGGTAGAACATAGTAAAAGTTTGCAAAGAAGACCAAGTCATTGCTTTGCAAATCTGATCAACAGAAGCTTCATTCTCAAAAAGCCCAGGAAGTAGAAACTTACCTAGTAGAATGAGCCGTAATCCTCTGAGACGGGGAATAATCTGACTCCAAATAAGCATGATGAATCAAAAGCTTTAACCAAGATGCCAAATAAATGGCAGAAGCCTTTTGACCTTCCTAAAACCAGAAAAGATAACAAATAGACTAGAAGTCTATCTGAAATCTGAATAGCTTCAACATAGAATTTCAAAAAACTCTTACCATATCCAAAGAAAGTAAGAACCTCACCAAAGAAGTCTTAGGAAAACAATAATTCCTCCCTAATGTTGTTAGAATTTACAACTTTAGGTAATTGAAATGAGGACAGCAAAAACCACCTTATCCTGATGAAAAAAATCAGAAAAAAGAGATTCACAAGAAAGAAGATAATTCAAAAACTGTTCTAGCTGAAGAGATGTCCAAAAAGAACAATACTTTCCATGAAAGTAAATAATGTCCAGAGCAAGCATATGCTCAAATAGAAGAGCCTGAAAAGCCTTCAGAACCAAATTAAGACTCCAAGGAGGAGAAATTGGCTTAATGACGGGTTTGATACGAATAAATCCTGAACAAAATGATGAATATCAGGAAGTAACACTGCCTTATCCTGATGAAAAATCAGAAAAAGATATTCACAAAAAAGAGCAGATAACTAAAAAATTCTTCTAGCAGAAGAAATAACCAAAAGGAACAATACTTTTCCAAGAAAGTAATTTAATGTTCAGAAAATGCATAGTTTCAAACGGAGGAGCCTGTAAAGCCCTCAGCACCAAATTGAGACTCCAAAGAGGAGAGATTGAATTAATGACAGGCTTGATACGGACCAAAGCCTGTACAAAACAATGAATATCAGGATGATTAGCAATCTTTCTGTGAAAAAAGAACAGAAAGAGAAGAGATTTGTCCTAACAAAGAACTGAAGACAAAACCTTATCCAAACCAACCTGAAAAATAATAAAATTCTATGGCCTAGATTTGGAGTTTGGCGTTAGCCGTGAAAACCAGCGTTAGAGGCTCCTAACGCTGGTTTTAGGCTACCGCCGGTATTTGGAGTCAATGAAAAAAGGGTCTAACGCTCACTTTTCAGCCGCGACTTTTCCATACCGCAGATCCCCTTACGTAAATTGCGTATCCTATCTTTTCAATGGGATCTTTCTAACTCCGGTATTTAGAGTCGTGTCTGAAGTGAGCGTTAGAAATCTAACGACAAAACTCCAGCCGCAGAAAAAAAACAGGAGTTAAGAGCTTTCTGGGCTAACGCCGGTTCATAAAGCTCTTAACTACTGTGCCCTAAAGTACACTAACACCCATAAACTACCTATGTACCCCTAAACTGAGGTCCCCCCACATCGCCGCCACTCGATTAAATTTTTTTAACCCCTAATCTGCCGACCGCCACCTACGTTATACTTATGTACCCCTAATCTGCTGCCCCTAACACCGCCGACCCCTGTATTATATTTATTAACCCCTAACCTGCCCCCCACAATGTCGCCGCCAACTACTTACAATAATTAACCCCTAATCTGCCGACCGCAAAGTGCCGCTACTTAAGTTATCCTTATGTACCCCTAATCTGCTGCCCCTAACACCGCCGACCCCTATATTATATTTATTAACCCTAATCTGCCCCCCACAACGTCGCCGCCAGCTACTTACAATAATTAACCCCTAATCTGCCGACCGCAAAGCGCCGCCACCTACATTATAGCTATGTACCCCTAATCTGCTGCCCCTAACACCGCCGACCCCTATATTATATTTATTAACCCCTAATCTGACCCCCTCAACGTCGCCTCCACCTGCCTACACTTATTAACCCCTAATCTGCCGACCGGAGCTCACCGCTACTATAATAAATGTATTAACCCCTAAAGCTAAGTCTAACCCTAACACTAACACCCCCCTAAATTAAATATAATTTTAATCTAACGAAATAAATGAAATCTTATTAAATAAATTATTCCTATTTAAAGCTAAATACTTACCTGTAAAATAAACCCTAATATAGCTACAATATAAATTATAATTACATTGTAGCTATTTTAGGATTAATATTTATTTTACAGGCAACTTTGTAATTATTTTAACTAGGTACAATAGCTATTAAATAGTTAAGAACTATTTAATAGTTACCTAGTTAAAATAATTACAAAATCACCTGTAAAATAAATCCTAACCTAAGTTACAATTAAACCTAACACTACACTATCAATAAATTAATTAAATAAAATACCTACAATTACCTACAATTAAACCTAACACTACACTATCAATAAATAAATTAAATACAATTCCTACAAATAACTACAATGAAATAAACTAACTAAAGTACAAAAAATAAAAAAGAACTAAGTTACAAAAAATAAAAAAATATTTACAAACATAAGAAAAATATTACAACAATTTTAAACTAATTACACCTACTCTAAGCCCCCTAATAAAATAACAAAGACCCCCAAAATAAAAAATGCCCTACCCTATTCTAAATTAATAAAGTTAAAAGCTCTTTTACCTTACCAGCCCTGAACAGGGCCCTTTGCGGGGCATGCCCCAAGAAGTTCAGCTCTTTTGCCTGTAAAAAAAAACATACAATACCCCCCCCCAACATTACAACCCACCACCCACATACCCCTAATCTAACCCAAACCCCCCTTAAATAAACCTAACACTAAGCCCCTGAAGATCTTCCTACCTTGTCTTCACCTCACCAGGTATCACCGATCCGTCCTGGCTCCAAAATCTTCATCCAACCCAAGCGGGGGCTGGCGATCCATCATCCGGTGGCTGAAGAGGTCCAGAAGAGGCTCCAAAGTCTTCATCCTATCCGGGAAGAAGAGTAGATCCGGACCGGCAACCATCATCTTCCAAGCGGCATCTTCTATCTTCATCCGATGAGGACCGGCTCCATCCTGAAGACCTCCAGCGCGGATCCGTCCTCTTCTTCCGACGACTTCCCGACGAATGACGGTTCCTTTAAGGGATGTCATCCAAGATGGCGTCCCTCGAATTCCGATTGGCTGATAGGATTCTATCAGCCAATCGGAATTAAGGTAGGAATATTCTGATTGGCTGATGGAATCAGCCAATCAGAATCAAGTTCAATCCGATTGGCTGATCCAATCAGCCAATCAGATTGAGCTTGCATTCTATTGGCTGTTCCGATCAGCCAATAGAATGCGAGCTCAATCTGATTGGCTGATTGGATCAGCCAATCGGATTGAACTTGATTCTGATTGGCTGATTCCATCAGCCAATCAGAATATTCCTACCTTAATTCCGATTGGCTGATAGAATCCTATCAGCCAATCGGAATTCGAGGGACGCCATCTTGGATGACGTCATTTAAAGGAACCGTCATTCGTCGTTCAGTCGTCGGGCAGGATGGATGTTCCGCATCGGAGGTCTTCAGGATGGAGCCGGTCGTCATCGGATGAAGATAGAAGATGCCGCTTGGATCAAGATGGTTGCCGGTCCGGATCGCCTCTTCTTCCCGGATAGGATGAAGACTTTGGAGCCTCTTCTGGACCTCTTCAGCCACCGGATGATGGATCGCCAGCCCCCGCTTGGGTTGGATGAAGATTTTGGAGCCAGGACGGATCGGTGATACCTGGTGAGGTGAAGACAAGGTAGGATGATCTTCAGGGGCTTAGTGTTAGGTTAATTTAAGGGGGGTTTGGGTTAGATTAGGGGTATGTGGGTGGTGGGTTGTAATGTTGGGGGGGGTATTGTATGGTTTTTTTTTACAGGCAAAAGAGCTGAACTTCTTGGGGCATGCCCCGCAAAGGGCCCTGTTCAGGGCTGGTAAGGTAAAAGAGCTTTTAACTTTATTAATTTAGAATAGGGTAGGGCATTTTTTATTTTGGGGGTCTTTGTTATTTTATTAGGGGGCTTAGAGTAGGTGTAATTAGTTTAAAATTGTTGTAATATTTTTCTTATGTTTGTAAATATTTTTTTATTTTTTGTAACTTAGTTCTTTTTTATTTTTTGTACTTTAGTTAGTTCATTTCATTGTAGTTATTTGTAGGTATTTTATTTAATTAATGTATTGATAGTGTAGTGTTAGGTTTAATTGTAGATAATTGTAGGTATTTTATTTAATTAATTTATTGATAGTGTAGTGTTAGGTTTAATTGTAACTTAGGTTAGGATTTATTTTACAGGTAATTTTGTTATTATTTTAACTAGGTAACTATTAAATAGTTCTTAACTATTTAATAGCTATTGTACCTGGTTAAAATAATTACAAAGTTGCATGTAAAATAAATATTAATCCTAAAATAGTTACAATATAACTATAATTTCTTTCATGTAATTAACAAGAGTCCATGAGCTAGTGACGTATGGGATATACATTCCTACCAGGAGGGGCAAAGTTTCCCAAACCTTAAAATGCCTATAAATACACCCCTCACCACACCCACAAATCAGTTTTACAAACTTTGCCTCCAAGGGAGGTGGTGAAGTAAGTTTGTGCTAGATTCTACGTTGATATGCGCTCCGCAGCAAGTTGGAGCCCGGTTTTCCTCTCAGCGTGCAGTGAATGTCAGAGGGATGTGAGGAGAGTATTGCCTATTGAATGCAGTGATCTCCTTCTACGGGGTCTATTTCATAAGGTTCTCTGTTATCGGTCGTAGAGATTCATCTCTTACCTCCCTTTTCAGATCGACGATATACTCTTATATTTACCATTTCCTCTACTGATTCTCGTTTCAGTACTGGTTTGGCTTTCTACAAACATGTAGATGAGTGTCCTGGGGTAAGTAAGTCTTATTTTCTGTGACACTCTAAGCTATGGTTGGGCACTTTATTTATAAAGTTCTAAATATATGTATTCAAACATTTATTTGCCTTGACTCAGAATGTTCAACTTTCCTTATTTCCAGACAGTCAGTTTCATATTTGGGATTATGCTTTAAATTATCATATTTTGTCTTACCTCAAAAATTTGACTTTTTTCCCTGTGGGCTGTTAGGCTCGCGGGGGCTGAAAATGCTTCATTTTATTGCGTCATTTTTGGCGCGGATTTTTTTGGCGCAAAAATTCATTTCCGTTTCCGGCGTCATACGTGTCGCCGGAAGTTGCGTCATTTTTTGACGTTATTTTGCGCCAAAAATGTCGGCGTTCCGGATGTGGCGTCATTTTTGGCGCCAAAAGCATTTAGGCGCCAAATAATGTGGGCGTCTTATTTGGCGCCAAAAAATATGGGCGTCGCTTTTGTCTCCACATTATTTCAGTCTCATTTTCATTTGCTTCTGGTTGCTAGAAGCTTGATGTTTGGCATTTTTTTCCCATTCCTGAAACTGTCTTATAAGGAATTTGATTTATTTTGCTTTATATGTTGTTTTTTCTCTTACATATTGCAAGATGTCTCACGTTGCATCTGAGCCAGAAGATACTACAGGAAAACCACTGCCTGCTGGATCTACCAAAGCTAAGTGTATCTGCTGTAAACTTTTGGTAGCTATTTCTCCAGCTGTTGTTTGTATTAATTGTCATGACAAACTTGTTAAAGCAGATAATATTTCCTTTAGTGATGTACCATTGCCTGTTGCAGTTCCCTCAACATCTAAGGTGCAGAATGTTCCTGATAACATAAGAGATTTTGTTTCTGAATCCATAAAGAAGGCTTTGTCTGTTATTTCTCCTTCTAGTAAACGTAAAAAGTCTTTTAAATCTTCTCTCTCTACAGATGAATTTTTAAATGAACACCATCATTCTGATTCTTTGGACTCTTCTAGTTCAGAGGATTCTGTCTCAGAGATTGATGCTGATAAATCTTCATATTTATTTAAGATGGAATTTATTCGCTCTTTACTTAAAGAAGTACTAATTGCTTTAGAAATAGAGGATTCTAGTCCTCTTGATACTAATTCTATACGTTTGGATAAGGTTTTTAAAGCTCCTGCGGTTATTACAGAAGTCTTTCCTGTTCCTAATGCTATTTCTGCAGTAATTGCTAAGGAATGGGATAAATTGGGTAATTCATTTACTCCTTCTAAACGTTTTAAGCAATTATATCCTGTTCCGCCTGACAGGTTAGAATTTTGGGACAAAATCCCTAAAGTTGAAGGGGCTATTTCTACCCTTGCTAAACGTACTACCATTCCTACGTCAGATGGTACCTCGTTTAAGGATCCTTTAGATAGAAAAATTGAATCTTTTCTAAGAAAAGCTTATCTATGTTCAGGTAATCTTCTTAGACCTGCTATATCATTGGCTGATGTTGCTGCAGCTTCAACTTTTTGGTTGGAAACTCTAGCGCAACAAGTAACAAATCGTGATTCTCATGATATTATTATTCTTCTCCAGCATGCTAATAATTTCATCTGTGATGCCATTTTTGATATTATTAGAGTTGATGTTAGATTTATGTCTCTGGCTATCTTAGCCAGAAGAGCTTTATGGCTTAAGACTTGGAATGCTGATATGGCTTCTAAATCAACTCTACTTTCTATTTCTTTCCAGGGAAACAAATTATTTGGTTCTCAGTTGGATTCTATTATTTCAACTGTTACTGGTGGGAAAGGAACTTTTTTACCACAGGATAAAAAAATCTAAAGGTAAAAACAGGGCTAACAATCGTTTTCGTTCCTTTCGTTTCAACAAAGAACAAAAGCCTGATCCTTCGTCCTCAGGAGCAGTTTCAGTTTGGAAACCATCTCCAGTCTGGAATAAATCCAAGCCTGCTAGAAAGGCAAAGCCTGCTTCTAAGTTCACATGAAGGTACGGCCCTCATTCCAGTTCAGCTGGTAGGGGGCAGGTTACGTTTTTTCAAAGAAATTTGGATCAAATCTGTTCACAATCTTTGGATTCAGAACATTGTTTCAGAAGGGTACAGAATTGGTTTCAAGATGAGACCTCCTGCAAAGAGATTTTTTCTTTCCCATGTCCCAGTAAATCCAGTGAAAGCTCAAGCATTTCTGAATTGTGTTTCAGATCTAGAGTTGGCTGGAGTAATTATGCCAGTTCCAGTTCCGGAACAGGGGATGGGGTTTTATTCAAATCTCTTCATTGTACCAAAGAAGGAGAATTCCTTCAGACCAGTTCTGGATCTAAAATTATTGAATCGTTATGTAAGGATACCAACGTTCAAGATGGTAACTGTAAGGACTATATTGCCTTTTGTTCAGCAAGGGAATTATATGTCCACAATAGATTTACAGGATGCATATCTGCATATTCCGATTCATCCAGATCATTATCAGTTCCTGAGATTCTCTTTTCTAGACAAGCATTACCAATTTGTGGCTCTACCGTTTGGCCTTGCTACAGCTCCAAGAATTTTCACAAAGATTCTCGGTGCCCTTCTGTCTGTAATCAGAGAACAGGGTATTGTGGTATTTCCTTATTTGGACGATATCTTGGTACTTGCTCCGTCTTTACATTTAGCAGAGTCTCATACGAATCGACTTGTGTTGTTTCTTCAAGATCATGGTTGGAGGATCAATTTACCAAAAAGTTCTTTGATTCCTCAAACAAGGGTAACCTTTCTGGGTTTCCAGATAGATTCAGTGTCCATGACTCTGTCTTTAACAGACAAGAGACGTCTAAAATTGATTACAGCTTGTCGAAACCTTCAGTCACAATCATTCCCTTCGGTAGCCTTATGCATGGAAATTCTAGGTCTTATGACTGCTGCATCGGACGCGATCCCCTTTGCTCGTTTTCACATGCGACCTCTTCAGCTCTGTATGCTGAACCAATGGTGCAGGGATTACACGAAGATATCTCAATTAATATCTTTAAAACCGATTGTTCGACACTCTCTAACGTGGTGGACAAATCACCATCGTTTAATTCAGGGGGCTTCTTTTGTTCTTCCGACCTGGACTGTAATTTCAACAGATGCAAGTCTCACAGGTTGGGGAGCTGTGTGGGGATCTCTGACGGCACAAGGAGTTTGGGAATCTCAGGAGGTGAGATTACCAATCAATATTTTGGAACTCCGTGCAATTTTCAGAGCTCTTCAGTTTTGGCCTCTTCTGAAGAGAGAATCGTTCATTTGTTTTCAGACAGACAATGTCACAACTGTGGCATACATCAATCATCAAGGAGGGACTCACAGTCCTCTGGCTATGAAAGAAGTATCTCGAATTTTGGTTTGGGCGGAATCCAGCTCCTGTCTAATCTCTGCGGTTCATATCCCAGGTGTAGACAATTGGGAAGCGGATTATCTCAGTCGCCAAACGTTGCATCCGGGCGAATGGTCTCTTCACCCAGAGGTATTTCTTCAGATTGTTCAATTGTGGGGGCTCCCAGAGATAGATCTGATGGCCTCTCATCTAAACAAGAAACTTCCCAGGTATCTGTCCAGATCCCGGGATCCTCAGGCGGAGGCAGTGGATGCATTATCACTTCCTTGGAAGTATCATCCTGCCTATATCTTTCCGCCTCTAGTTCTTCTTCCAAGAGTAATCTCCAAGATTCTGAGGGAATGCTCGTTTGTTCTGCTAATAGCTCCGGCATGGCCTCACAGGTTTTGGTATGCGGATCTTGTCCGGATGGCATCTTGCCAGCCATGGACTCTTCCGTTAAGACCAGACCTTCTGTCACAAGGTCCTTTTTTCCATCCGGATCTGAAATCCTTAAATTTAAAGGTATGGAGATTGAACGCTTGATTCTTGGTCATAGAGGTTTCTCTGACTCCGTGATTAATACTATGTTACAGGCTCGTAAATCTGTATCTCGAGAGATATATTATAGAGTCTGGAAGACTTATATTTCATGGTGTCTTTCTCATCATTTTTCTTGGCATTCTTTTAGAATACCGAGAATTTTACATTTTCTTCAGGATGGTTTGGATAAGGGTTTGTCCGCAAGTTCTTTTGAAAGGACAAATCTCTGCTCTTTCTGTTCTTTTTCACAGAAAGATTGCTATTCTTCCTGATATTCATTATTTTGTACAAGCTTTGGTACGTATAAAACCTGTCATTAAGTCAATTTCTCCTCCTTGGAGTTTGAATTTGGTTCTGGGAGCTCTTCAAGCTCCTCCGTTTGAACCTATGCATTCATTGGACATTAAATTACTTTCTTGGAAAGTTTTGTTCCTTTTGGCCATCTCTTCTGCTAGAAGAGTTTCTGAATTATCTGCTCTTTCGTGTGAGTCTCCTTTTCTGATTTTTCATCAGGATAAGGCGGTGTTGCGAACTTCTTTTGAATTTTTACCTAAAGTTGTGAATTCCAACAACATTAGTAGAGAAATTGTGGTTCCTTCATTATGTCCTAATCCTAAGAATTCTAAGGAGAAATCATTGCATTCTTTGGATGTTGTTAGAGCTTTGAAATATTATGTTGAAGCTACGAAATCTTTCCGTAAGACTTCTAGTCTATTTGTTATCTTTTCCGGTTCTAGGAAAGGCCAGAAAGCTTCTGCCATTTCTTTGGCATCTTGGTTGAAATCTTTAATTCATCTTGCCTATGTTGAGTCGGGTAAAACTCCGCCTCAAAGAATTACAGCTCATTCTACTAGGTCAGTATCTACTTCCTGGGCGTTTAGGAATGAAGCTTCGGTTGACCAGATCTGCAAAGCAGCAACTTGGTCTTCTTTGCATACTTTTACTAAATTCTACCATTTTGATGTATTTTCTTCTTCTGAAGCAGTTTTTGGTAGAAAAGTTCTTCAGGCAGCGGTTTCAGTTTGAATCTTCTGCTTATGTTTTTTGTTAAACTTTATTTTGGGTGTGGATTATTTTCAGCAGGAATTGGCTGTCTTTATTTTATCCCTCCCTCTCTAGTGACTCTTGTGTGGAAAGATCCACATCTTGGGTAGTCATTATCCCATACGTCACTAGCTCATGGACTCTTGTTAATTACATGAAAGAAAACATAATTTATGTAAGAACTTACCTGATAAATTCATTTCTTTCATATTAACAAGAGTCCATGAGGCCCACCCTTTTTTGTGGTGGTTATGATTTTTTTGTATAAAGCACAATTATTCCAATTCCTTATTTTATATGCTTCGCACTTTTTCTTATCACCCCACTTCTTGGCTATTCGTTAAACTGATTTGTGGGTGTGGTGAGGGGTGTATTTATAGGCATTTTAAGGTTTGGGAAACTTTGCCCCTCCTGGTAGGAATGTATATCCCATACGTCACTAGCTCATGGACTCTTGTTAATATGAAAGAAATGAATTTATCAGGTAAGTTCTTACATAAATTATGTTTTATATTGTAGCTATATTAGGGTTTATTTTACAGGTAAGTATTTAGCTTTAAATAGGAATAAGTTATTTAATAAGAGTTAATTAATTTCGTTAGATTTAAATTATATTTAAGTTAGGGGGGTGTTAGTGTTAGGGTTAGACTTAGCTTTAGGAGCTAATACATTTATTATAGTAGCGGTGAGCTCCGGTCGGCAGATTAGGGGTTAATAAGTGTAGGCAGGTGGAGGCGACGTTGTGGGGGGCAGATTAGGGGTTAATAAATATAATATAGGGGTCGGCGGTGTTAGGGGCAGCAGATTAGGGGTACATAAGGATAATGTAAGTAGCGGCGGTTTACGGAGTGGCAGATTAGGGGTTAATAATAATATGCAGGGGTCAGCGATAGCGGGGGCGGCAGATTAGGGGTTAATAAGTGTAAGGATAGGGGTGTTTAGACTCGGGGTACATGTTAGAGTGTTAGGTGCAGACGTAGGAAGTGTTTCCCCATAGGAAACAATGGGGCTGCGTTAGGAGCTGAACGCGGCTTTTTTGCAGGTTTTTTTTCAGCTCAAACAGCCCCATTGTTTCCTATGGGGGAATCGTGCACGAGCACGTTTTTGAGGCTGGCCGCATCCGTAAGCAACTCTGGTATCGAGAGTTGCAGATGCGTTAAAAATGCTCTACGCTCCTTTTTTGGAGCCTAACGCAGCCATTCTGTGAACTCTCAATACCAGAGTTATTTTTATGGTGCGGCCAGAAAAAAGCCGGCGTTAGCTACGCGGGTCGTTACCGACAAAACTCTAAATCTAGCCGTATGAATTTTAAAAGAATGCCAAGAAAAGTAGGTCTTCCAGACTCGATAATAAATCTTTCTAGAGACAGATTTATGAGCCTGAAACATAGTATTAATCAATGAGTCAGAGAAACCTCTATGACTCAAAATCAAGCGTTCAATCTCCATCCCTTCAAATTTAATGATTTGAGATCCTGATTGAAAAAATGGGCCTTGAGAAAGAAGGTCTGGTTTAAACGGAAGTGTCCAAGGTTGGCAACTGGCCATCCGAATGAATTGAAACTGAATTGTTGGTGTGGTGAGGGGTGTATTTATAGGCATTTTAAGGTTTGGGAAACTTTGCCCCTCCTGGTAGGAATGTATATCCCATACGTCACTAGCTCATGGACTCTTGCTAATTACATGAAAGAAAGTATATTAATATAACTGAGATAAGGAGCAGTTTGCAGAGACTTAGATACAAAGTAATCACAGAGGTAAAAAGTATATTAATATAACTGAGATAAGGGGCAGTCTGCAGAGACTTAGATACAAAGTAATCACAGAGGTAAAAAGTATATTAATATAACTGAGATAAGGGGCAGTCTGCAGAGGCTTAGATACAAGGTAATCACAGAGGTAAAAAGTATATTAATATAACTGAGATAAGGAGCAGTTTGCAGAGACTTAGATACAAGGTAATCACAGAGGTAAAAAATATATTAATATAACTGAGATAAGGAGCAGTCTGCTGATGGTTAGATACAGGGTAATCACAGAGGTAAAATGTATATTAATATAACTGAGAAAAGGAGCAGTCTGCAGAGGCTTAGATACAAGGTAATCACAGAGGTAAAAAGTATATTAATATAAGTGAGATAAGGGGCAGTCTGCAGAGGCTTAGATACAGGCTAATCACAGAGGTAAAAAGTATATTAATATAACTGAGATAAGGAGCAGTCTGCAGAGGCTTAGATACAAGGTAATCACAGAGGCAAAAAGTATATTAATATAACTGAGACAAGGAGCAGTCTGCAGAGGCTTAGATACAAGGTAATCACAGAGGTAAAAAGTATATTAATATAACTGAGATAAGGGGCAGTCTGCAGAGGCTTAGATACAGGCTAATCACAGAGGTAAAAAGTATATTAATATAACTGAGATAAGAAGCAGATTGCAGAGGCTTAGATACAAGGTAATCACAGAGGTAAAAAGTATATTAATATAACTGAGATAAGGAGCAGTCTGCTGATGGTTAGATACAGGGTAATCACAGAGGTAAAATGTATATTAATATAACTGAGAAAAGGAGCAGTCTGCAGAGGCTTAGATACAAGGTAATCACAGAGGTAAAAAGTATATTAATATAAGTGAGATAAGGGGCAGTCTGCAGAGGCTTAGATACAGGCTAATCACAGAGGTAAAAAGTATATTAATATAACTGAGATAAGGAGCAGTCTGCAGAGGCTTAGATACAAGGTAATCACAGAGGTAAAAAGTATATTAATATAACTGAGATAAGGAGAAGTCTGCAGAGGCTTAGATACAAGGTAATCACAGAGGTAAAAAGTATATTAATATAACTGAGATAAGGGGCAGTCTGCAGAGGCTTAGATACAGGCTAATCACAGAGGTAAAAAGTATATTAATATAACTGAGATAAGGAGCAGTCTGCAGAGGCTTAGATAGAAGGTAATCACAGAGGTAAAAAGTATATTAATATAACTGAGATAAGGAGCAGTCTGCAGAGGCTTAGATACAACGTAATCACAGAGGTAAAAAGTATATTAATATAACTGAGATAAGGAGCAGTCTGCTGATGGTTAGATACAGGGTAATCACAGAGGTAAAATGTATATTAATATAACTGAGATAAGGAGCAGGCTGCAGAGGCTTAGATACAAGGTAATCACAGAGGTAAAGAGTATATTAATATAACTGAGATAAGGAGCAGTCTGCAGAGGGTTAGATATAGGGTAATCACAGAGGTAAAAAGTATATTAATATAACTGAGATAAGGGGCAGTCTGCAGAGGGTTAGATACAGGGTAATCACAGAGGTAAAAAGTATATTAATATAACTGAGATAAGGAGCAGTCTGCAGAGGCTTAGATACAAGGTAATCACAGAGGTAAAAAGTATATTAATATAACTGAGATAAGGCGCAGTCTGCAGAGGCTTAGATACAAGGTAATCACAGAGGTAAAAAGTATATTAATATAACTGAGATAAGGGGCAGTCTGCAGAGGCTTAGATACAAGGTAATCACAGAGGTAAAAAGTATATTAGTATAACTGAGATAAGGAGCAATCTGCTGATGGTTAGATACAGGGTAATCACAGAGGTAAAAAGTATATTAATATAACTGAGATAAGGAGCATTCTGCAGAGGTTTAGATACAAAGTAATCACAGAGGTAAAAACAAAATTTATGCTTAGCTGATAAATTTATTTCTCTTGTGGTGTATCCAGTCCACGGATTCATCCATTACTTGTGGGATATTCTCCTTCCCAACAGGAAGCTGCAAGAGGATCATCCACAGCAGAGCTGTCTATATAGCTCCTCCCCTAACTGCCACCCCCAGTCATTCGACCGAAGACAAGCAAGAAAAAGGAGAAACTATAGGGTGCAGTGGTGACTGTAGTTTAAAAATAAAAAACACCTGCCTTAAAATGACAGGGCGGGCCGTGGACTGGATACACCACAAGAGAAATAAATTTATTAGGTAAGCATAAATTTTGTTTTCTCTTGTAAGGTGTATCAAGTCCACGGATTCATCCATTACTTGTGGGATACCAATACCAAAGCTATAGGACACGGATGAAGGGAGGGACAAGGCAGGCGCTTAAACGGAAGGCACCACTGCCTGTAAGACCTTTCTCCCAAAAATAGCCTCCGAAGAAGCAAAAGTATCAAATTTGTAGAATTTAGAAAAAGTATGAAGCGAAGACCAAGTCGTCGCCTTACAAATCTGTTCAACAGAAGCCTAATTTTTAAAAGCCCATGTGGAAGCCACCACTCTAGTGGAATGAGCTGTAATTCTTTCAGGAGGCTGCTGGCCAGCAGTCTCATAAGCTAAGCGGATTATACTTCTTAACCAAAAAGAAAGAGAAGTTGCTGAAGCCTTTTGGCCTCTCTTCTGTCCAGAGTAGACAACAAACAATGCAGATGTTTGACGAAAATCCTTAGTAGCTTGTAAATAAAACTTTAAGGCACGAACCACGTCGAGATTGTGTAATAGACGTTCTTTCTTTGAAGAAGGATTAGGACACAGTGACGGAACAACAATCTCCTGATTGATATTCTTATTAGATACCACCTTAGGAAGAAACCCAGGTTTGGTACGCAAAACTACCTTATCTGCATGGAAGATCAGATAAGGGGAATCACACTGTAAGACAGATAACTCTGAAAATCTTCGAGCCGAAGAGATAGCTACCAAAAACAGAACTTTCCAAGATAAAAGCTTGATATCTATGGAATGCAGAGGTTCAAACGAAACCCCTTGAAGAACTTTAAGAACTAAATTTAAACTCCATAGTGGAGCAACAGGTTTAAACACAGGCTTGATTCTAACTAAAGCCTGAAAAAACGTCTGAACGTCTGGAACATCCGCCAGACGCTTGTGCAAAAGAATAGACAGAGCAGAAATCTGTCCCTTTAAGGAACTAGCTGACAATCCCTTCTCCAATCCTTCTTGGAGAAAAGATAATATCCTAGGAATCCTGACTTTACTCCATGAGTAACCCTTGGATTCACACCAATGAAGATATTTACACCATATCTTATGATAGATTTTCCTGGTAACAGGCTTTCGAGCCTGAATTAAGGTATCAATGACCGACTCGGAGAAACCACGTTTTGATAAAATCAAGCGTTCAATCTCCAAGCAGTCAGACGCAGAGAAATTAGATTTGGATGGTTGAAAGGACCCTGAAGTAGAAGGTCCTGCCTCAGCAGCAGAGTCCATGGTGGAATGGATGACATGTCCACCAGATCTGCATACCAAGTCCTGCGTGGCCACGCAGGTGCTATCAAAATCACCGAAGCTCTCTCCTGCTTGATCTTGGCAATCAGACGAGGGAGCAGAGGAAACGGTGGAAACACATAAGCCAGGTTGAAGGACCAAGGCGCTGCTAGAGCATCTATCAGCGCTGCCTTGGGATCCCTGAACCTGGATCCGTAACAAGGAAGCTTGGCTTTCTGACGAGACGCCATGAGATCCAGTTCTGGTTTGCCCCAAAGTTGAATCAACTGTGCAAACACCTCCGGATGGAGTTCCCACTCCCCCGGATGAAAAGTCTGCCGACTTAGAAAATCCGCCTCCCAGTTCTCTACTCCTGGGATATGGATAGCTGATAGATGGCAAGAGTGAACCTCTGCCCATAGAATTATTTTTGAAACCTCCAACATTGCTAGGGAACTCCTTGTTCCCCCTTGATGGTTGATGTAGGCTACAGTCATGATATTGTCCGACTGAAATCTGATGAACCTGACCGCAGCAAGCTGAGGCCAAGCCTGAAGAGCATTGAATATCGCTCTTAGTTCCAGAATGTTTATCGGAAGGAGTGCCTCCTCCTGAGTCCACGAACCCTGAGCCTTCAGGGAGTTCCAGACTGCACCCCAGCCCAAAAGGCTGGAATCTGTCGTTACTATTGTCCAATCTGGCCTGCAGAAGGTCATACCCTTGGACAGATGGACCCGAGATAGCCACCAGAGAAGAGAATCCCTGGTCTCTTGATCCAGATTTAGTAGAGGGGACAAATCTGTGTAATCCCCATTCCACTGACTGAGCATGCATAGTTGCAGCGGTCTGAGATGTAGGTGGGCAAATGGCACTATGTCCATTGCCGCTACCATTAAGCCGATTACTTTCATACACTGAGCCACTGAAGGCCGAGAAGTAGAATAAAGAACACGGCAGGAATTTAGAAGTTTTGACAACCTGGCCTCTGTCAGGTAAATCTAAATTTCTACAGAATCTATCAGAGTTCCTAGGAAGGAAACTCTTGTGAGAGGGGATAGAGAACTCTTTTCTTCGTTCACTTTCCACCCATGAGACCTCAGGAATGCCAGAACAATGTCCGTATGGGACGTGGCGATTTGAAAATTAGACGCCTGTATCAGAATGTCATCTAGGTAAGGGGCTACTGCTATACCCTGCGTCCTTAGGACCGCTAGGAGTGACCCTAGAACCTTTGTAAAGATTCTTGGTGCCGTAGCTAACCCAAAGGGAAGAGCCACAAACTGGTAATGCCTGTCTAGGAAGGCGAACCTGAGAATCCGATGTTGATCTCTGTGTATCGGAATGTGAAGATAAGTATCCTTTAAGTCCACGGTAGTCATATATTGACCCTCCTGGATCATAGGTAGGATGGTTCTAATAATCTCCATCTTGAAGGATGGGACCCTGAGAAAAATTTTTAGGATCTTGAGATCTAAGATTGGTCTGAAGGTTCCCTATTTCTTGGGAACTACAAACAGATTTGAATAGAAGCCTTGCCCCTGTTCCTCCTTTGGAACTGGGTGGATCACTCCCATAACTAGGAGGTCTTGAACACAATGTAAGAATGCCTCTCTGTTTATCTGGTTTGCAGATAATTGTGAGAGATGAAATCTCCCTTTTGGGGAAGAAGCTTTGAAGTCCAGAAGATATCCCTAGGACACAATTTCCAATGCCCAGGGATCCTGGACATCTCTTGCCCAAGCCTGGGCGAAGAGAGAAAGTCTGCCCCCTACTAGATCCGTTTCCGGATCGGGGGCTGATCTTTCATGCTGTCTTAGAGGCAGCAGCAGGTTTTTTGGCCTGCTTTCCTTTGTTCCAAGCCTGGTTAGGTCTCCAGACCGGCTTGGACTGGGCAAAATTTCCCTCTTGTTTTGTATTAGAGGAAGTTGAATCTGCGCCACTCTTGAAGTTTCAAAAGGCACGAAAATTAGTCTGTTTGGTCCTTAATTTGTTGGACCTATCCTGAGGAAGGGCATGACCTTTTCTTCCAGTAATATCAGAAATGATCTCCTTCAGTCCAGGCCCGAATAGGGTCTGCCCCTTGAAGGGAATATTGAGAAGCTTAGTTTGAAGTAACGTCAGCTGACCAGGACTTAAGCCATAGCGCCCTACGCGCCTGAATAGCAAAACCTGAGTTCTTAGCCGTTAGCTTGGTTAAATGAACAACGGCATCAGAAACAAAGGAATTGGCTAGCTTAAGAGCTTTAAGCTTGTCAAGGATATCATCCAATGGGGTTTCTACCTGTAGAGCCTCTTCTAGAGACTCAAACCAGAAGGCCGCAGCAGCAGTGACAGGGGCAATGCATGCAAGGGGCTGGAGAATAAAACCTTGTTGAATAAAAATTTTCTTAAGGTAACCCTCTAATTTTTTGTCCATTGGATCTAGAAAAGCACAACTGTCCTCGACAGGGATAGTTATATGCTTCGCTAGAGTAGAGACTGCTCCCTCCACCTTAGGGACCGTTTGCCACAAGTCCCGTGTAGCGGCGTCTATGGGAAACATATTTTTAAAAACAGGAGCGGGAGAGAACGGTACACCTGGTCTATCCCATTCCTTAGTAATAATTTCTGAAAACCTCTTAGGGATTGGAAAAACATCAGTGTAAACAGGCACTGCGTAGTATTTATCCAATTTACACAATTTCTCTGGGACTACAATGGCGTCACAGTCATCCAGAGTAGCTAAAACCTCCCTGAGCAACATGCGGAGGTGTTCAAGCTTAAATTTAAATGTAGACATATCAGAATCAGGTTGAAGTGTCTTCCCTGAGTCAGAAATATCACCCACAGATAGAAGCTCTCCTGCCTCGGCTTCTTCACATTGTGAGGGGATATCAGACATAGCTACTAAAGCGTCAGAGAGCTCTGTATTTGTTCTAGCCCCAGAGCTGTCTCGCTTTCCTTGTAACCCTGGTAGTTTGGACAATACCGCTGTAAGGGTATTATCCATAACTGCCGCCATGTCTTGTAAAGTATACGCAATGGGCGCGCTAGATGTACTTGGCGCCTCTTGAGCGGGCGTCCCTTGAGCGGGAGTCATAGGTTCTGACACGTGGGGAGAGTTAGTCGGCATAACTTCCCCCTTGTCAGTTTCCTCTGGTGATAAATCTTTTAAAGCCAGAATATGATCTTTATAACTTATAGTAAGATCAGTTCATTTGGTACACATTCTAAGAGGGGGTTCCACAATGGCTTCTAAACATAATGAACAAGGAGTTTCCTCTATGTCAGACATGTTTAACAGACTAGTAATGAGACCACCAAGCTTGGAAAACACTTTAATTAATGTGAAAAAGCAGAATATAAAAAACGGTACTGTGCCTTTAAGGGAAAAAAAAACACAAAGACTGCAAAACAGTGAAAAAAAGCAGTTAGCTCAACGAAATTTTTACAGTGTGTATAATAGACTAAAATAGCATTGCACCCACTTGCAAATGGATGATTAACCCCTCAGGCTCAAAAACGAAGCAAAAAAACGGTAAAACCGTTATAACAGTCACAAGCAAACTGCCACAGCTCTACTGTGGCTCCTACCTTCCCATAAAACGACTTTTATAGGCACAAAAACCCTTTACAGAGGTCCAATATATCAGGGGACTTCTTCAGGGAAGCTGGGTGTCTCAGAATGTAAAAACTACTGCGCAATTAGAGCGCGAAAATAGGCCCCTCCCACCATGCACTCAAAGTGAAAGGGCCATAAATAACTACTCCTAGGAGAAATCTAGTCAGCCATGTGGAAAACTAGGCCCCAAATAAAGATTTATCACCCTTAGTAAAAAACGTTCTTAATAAATCATGCAAACGTTTAACATACTAAGCCATAAGAGCAAGTAACATGAATATTACCCTTTACTGCAAGCATGATGCCAGTCGTTTGTTAAATCACTGCAATCAGGCTTACCTTAAATATATCAGGCACTGTCAGCATTTTCTAGACCTT
The DNA here is from genome assembly GCF_027579735.1 of Bombina bombina. NCBI lineage: Eukaryota > Metazoa > Chordata > Amphibia > Anura > Bombinatoridae > Bombina > Bombina bombina. Next base: position 1,437,259,354 of record NC_069500.1, read on the forward strand.
ATCATCTCTCTAGAAAAAAATATACTGAAGATACCTCAGAGCAGTTAATTCTGCAGGCCGTTCCCCCAGCTGAAGTTTTCCTATACTCTTCAGTTATGTGTGAGAACAGCAGTGGACCTTAGTTGCAACCTGCTAAGATCATCAAAAACCTCAGGCAAAACTCTTCTTCTAATTTCTGCCTGAGGTAAAAACAGTACAACGCCAGTACCATTTAAAAATAACAAACTTTTGATTGAAGATAAACTACATTAATTCACCACATCTCTCTTGATACTTCCTTTCTTGTCGAGAGCTGCAAGAGAATGACTGAAGGTGGCAGTTAGGGGAGGAGCTATATAGACAGCTCTGCTGTGGGTGATCCTCTTGCAGCTTCCTGTTGGGAAGGAGAATATCCCACAAGTAATGGATGAATCCGTGGACTGGATACACCTTACAAGAGAAAGGTATATTAATATAACTGTGTTGGTTATGCAAATCAAGAAAAGCTGTAAACTGAACCTCCTACTCTGGTAAATTTCTATTCTACCTTATTCTTTTCTAGTCCCTCCCCTAGCCTATCCCTATTTCTTCCCCTATCCCTGCCTATTCCCTTTGTTCTAGTCTTGAAAGAGATAGTTTATTGAGGGACAAAAATCAGAGAGACCGAATGTATCAGAATCGTCAGCAAAGAGGTGTCAATTTCATTACCAAATATAGCAGGCAATATGATGAAATCTGTAATATCATTAAAAGGAGAATGCCCCTCTTAAAAAGAGATGTTGATTTAATTTCGATATCTGGCAATTGCAACTTTATATCACGAAGATCTGATACCATAGGAGATAGAGTTAGGAATTTTTTTTAGCTCTAATGTATCTTCTAACTGTTCAATAAAATCCAATTGGTTGAGCAGGGACCCAGGTTTTTATAAATGTGGGGGTAGACCCTGTAAATGCTGTAGCTATGCCCTAACAGGAGACAGTTTCACCTCATCTAATACTGGCAAAATTTACAGAATTAAGGGATGTTTAAATTGTAATTCTAATTTTACTATCTTATAACTTGCACTTTCTGTAAATTTCCATATACAGGCCTTACCTCCAGGAATCTTAAAGATAGAGTCAGGGAGCACCTCTTATCTATAGAGGCAGATGTTCCCAAAACCCCTGTTGCGAAACATTTTTTCACACATCCAAATAGATTAGATTATTTTAAGTTTCAGGGTATAGAACAAGTATCCCTGGGAGTGAGAGGTGGTGATAGATATCAAGCCCTAAGGAAAAAAGAAATCTTTTGGATACACACATTGAAAACAGGTTTTCCATTAGGAATGAACAAAATAAGTGATGTAAAACTTTTTTTTGATAGATGAAAGCTTTGATGAGTGTACTAGTTACCCCTAGAGATTATTTTGTCTCAACATTAGCATAGTTGCACTTCTAAACTGCACTTTTTATATTTTTGTGTAAATTGGTCAGCTAGCTCACACTTGGGGCGCGATCCGATATAGATCGCAGTTTGCGGCGCAAGCAAGGGAACCCGCGTCGCCCACAGTTTCAGCTCGCAACTCGAGCTATCCAATATGCGGCGCCGTCACTTGCTAAAGTGGCGCAAGTCTCACAAACCAGCGATGTCCAGAAATCTGCGTAAGTACAGATTTTTGGAGTCGCCAGTGACTTGCGCCACGTTAGAAACTGCCGGCGCCTACAAAACCTGACTAAAGTCTAAATCTAGACAAAGAGCATAACTAGTCTCCCAGTAATGGTTTTATTAAATGCAGAGAAACTGTTACCGCCTGTTTATAACTGGTTATTTCCCAGTAAAGCAGAGCACTGGATTCATGTAATGTGAGTGCACCACCTAGTGACGCATTAGCAGTACTGCAGCTCAGTAGTTATATACAGAGAGCATAACTAGTCTCCCAGTAATGATTTTATTAAATGCAGAGAACCTGTTACCGCCTGTTTATAACTGGTTATTTCCCAGTAAAGCAGAGCACTGGATTCATGTAATGTGAGTGCACCACCTAGTGACGCATTAGCAGTACTGCAGCTCAGCTAGTTATATACAAACAGCATAACTAGTCTCCCAGTAATGGTTTTATTAAATGCAGAGAAACTGTTACCGCCTGTTTATAACTGGTTATTTCCCAGTAAAACAGAGCACTGGATTCATGTAATGTGAGTGCACCACCTAGTGACACATTAGCAGTACTGCAGCTCAGTAGTTATATACAAAGAGCATAACTAGTCTCCCAGTAATGGTTTTATTAAATGCAGAGAAACTGTTACCGCCTGTTTATAACTGGTTATTTCCCAGTAAAGCAGAGCACTGGATTCATGTAATGTGAGTGCACCACCTAGTGACACATTAGCAGTACTGCAGCTCAGTAGTTATATACAAAGAGCATAACTAGTCTCCCAGTAATGGTTTTATTAAATGCAGAGAAACTGTTACCGCCTGTTTATAACTGGTTATTTCCCAGTAAAGCAGAGCACTGGATTCATGTAATGTGAGTGCACCACCTAGTGACACATTAGCAGTACTGCAGCTCAGTAGTTCTAGACAAAGAGTATAACTAGTCTCCCAGTAATGGTTTTATTAAATGCAGAGAAACTGTTACCACCTGTTTATAACTGGTTATTTCCCAGTAAAACAGAGCACTGAATTCATGTAATGTGAGAGTGCACCACCTAGTGACGCATTAGCAGTACTGCAGCTCAGCTAGTTATATACAGATAGCATAACTAGTCTCCCAGTAATGATTTTATTAAATGCAGAGAAACTGTTACCGCCTGTTTATAACTGGTTATTTCCCAGTAAAACAGAGCACTGGATTCATGTAATGTGAGTGCACCACCTAGTGACGCATTAGCAGTACTGCAGCTCAGTAGTTATATACAAAGAGCATAACTAGTCTCCCAGTAATGATTTTATTAAATGCAGAGAAACTGTTACCGCCTGTTTATAACTGGTTATTTCCCAGTAAAGCAGAGCCCTGGATTCATGTAATGTGAGTGCACCACCTAGTGACACATTAGCAGTACTGCAGCTCAGTAGTTATATACAAAGAGCATAACTAGTCTCCCAGTAATGGTTTTATTAAATGCAGAGAAACTGTTACCGCCTGTTTATAACTGGTTATTTCCCAGTAAAGCAGAGCACTGGATTCATGTAATGTGAGTGCACCACCTAGTGACACATTAGCAGTACTGCAGCTCAGTAGTTATATACAAAGAGCATAACTAGTCTCCCAGTAATGGTTTTATTAAATGCAGAGAAACTGTTACCGCCTGTTTATAACTGGTTATTTCCCAGTAAAACAGAGCACTGGATTCATGTAATGTGAGAGTGCACCACCTAGTGACACATTAGCAGTACTGCAGCTCAGTAGTTATATACAAACAGCATAACTAGTCTCCCAGTAATGGTTTTATTAAATGCAGAGAAACTGTTACCGCCTGTTTATAACTGGTTATTTCCCAGTAAAGCAGAGCACTGGATTCATGTAATGTGAGTGCACCACCTAGTGACGCATTAGCAGTACTGCAGCTCAGTAGTTATATACAAAGAGCATAACTAGTCTCCCAGTAATGGTTTTATTAAATGCAGAGAAACTGTTACCGCCTGTTTATAACTGGTTATTTCCCAGTAAAACAGAGCACTGGATTCATGTAAAGTGAGTGCACCACCTAGTGACGCATTAGCAGTACTGCAGCTCAGTAGTTATATACAAAGAGCATAACTTGTCTCCCAGTAATGGTTTTATTAAATGCAGAGAAACTGTTACCGCCTGTTTATAACTGGTTATTTCCCAGTAAAGCAGAGCACTGGATTCATGTAATGTGAGTGCACCACCTAGTGACGCATTAGCAGTACTGCAGCTCAGCAGTTATATACAAAGAGCATAACTAGTCTCAAAGTAATGATTTTATTAAATGCAGAGAACCTGTTACCGCCTGTTTATAACTGGCTATTTCCCAGTAAAGCAGAGCACTGGATTCATGTAATGTGAGAGTGCACCACCTAGTGACACATTAGCAGTACTGCAGCTCAGTAGTTATATACAAACAGCATAACTAGTCTCCCAGTAATGATTTTATTAAATGCAGAGAACCTGTTACCGCCTGTTTATAACTGGTTATTTCCCAGTAAAACAGAGCACTGGATTCATGTAATGTGAGTGCACCACCTAGTGACGCATTAGCAGTACTGCAGCTCAGTAGTTATATACAAAGAGCATAACTAGTCTCCCAGTAATGATTTTATTAAATGCAGAGAAACTGTTACCGCCTGTTTAAAACTGGTTATTTCCCAGTAAAGCAGAGCACTGGATTCATGTAATGTGAGAGTGCACCACCTAGTGACGCATTAGCAGTACTGCAGCTCAGTAGTTATATACAAAGAGCATATCTAGTCTCCTAGTAATGATTTTATTAAATGCAGAAAAACCTGTTACCGCCTGTTTATAACTGGTTATTTCCCAGTAAAACAGAGCACTGGATTCATGTAATGTGAGTGCACCACCTAGTGACGCATTAGCAGTACTGCAGCTCAGTAGTTATATACAAAGAGCATAACTAGTCTCCCAGTAATGGTTTTATTAAATGCAGAGAAACTGTTACCGCCTGTTTATAACTGGTTATTTTCCAGTAAAGCAGAGCACTGGATTCATGTAATGTGAGAGTGCACCCCCTAGTGACGCATTAGCAGTACTGCAGCTCAGTAGTTATATACAAAGAGCATAACTAGTCTCCCAGTAATGATTTTATTAAATGCAGAGAAACTGTTACCGCCTGTTTATAACTGGTTATTTCCCAGTAAAGCAGAGCACTGGATTCATGTAATGTGAGAGTGCACCACCTAGTGACGCATTAGCCATACTGCAGCTCAGCTAGTTATATACAAAGAGCATAACTAGTCTCCCAGTAATGGTTTTATTAAATGCAGAGAAACTGTTACCGCCTGTTTATAACTGGTTATTTCCCAGTAAAACCGAGCACTGGATTCATGTAAAGTGAGTGCACCACCTAGTGACGCATTAGCAGTACTGCAGCTCAGTAGTTATATACAAAGAGCATAACTAGTCTCCCAGTAATGGTTTTATTAAATGCAGAGAAACTGTTACCGCCTGTTTATAACTGGTTATTTCCCAGTAAAGCAGAGCACTGGATTCATGTAATGTGAGAGTGCACCACCTAGTGACGCATTAGCAGTACTGCAGCTCAGTAGTTATATACAAAGAGTAATGATTTTATTAAATGCAGAAAAACCTGTTACCGCCTGTTTATAACTGGTTATTTCCCAGTAAAACAGAGCACTGGATTCATGTAATGTGAGTGCACCACCTAGTGACGCATTAGCTGTACTGCAGATCAGTAGTTATATACAACGAGTATAACTAGTCTCCCAGTAATGATTTTATTAAATACAGAGAACCTGTTACCGCCTGTTTATAACTGGTTATTTCCCAGTAAAGCAGAGCACTGGATTCATGTAATGTGAGAGTGCACCACCTAGTGACGCATTAGCAGTACTGCAGCTCAGCTAGTTATATACAAAGAGCATAACTAGTCTCCCAGTAATGATTTTATTAAATGCAGAGAAACCTGTTACCGCCTGTTTATAACTGGTTATTTCCCAGTAAAGCAGAGCACTGGATTCATGTAATGTGAGTGCACCACCTAGTGACGCATTAGTTATAAACAGGGGGTAACAGTTTCTCTGCATTTAATAAAACCATTACTGGGAGACTAGTTATGCTGTTTGTATATAACTACTGAGCTGCAGTACTGCTAATGTGTCACTAGGTGGTGCACTCACATTACATGAATCCAGTGCTCTGCTTTACTGGGAAATAACCAGTTATAAACAGGCGGTAACAGGTTCTCTGCATTTAATAAAATCATTACTGGGAGACTAGTTATGCTCTTTGTATATAACTACTGAGCTGCAGTACTGCTAATGCGTCACTAGGTGGTGCACTCACATTACATGAATCCAGTGCTCTGTTTTACTGGGAAATAACCAGTTATAAACAGGCGGTAACAGGTTCTCTGCATTTAATAAAATCATTACTGGGAGACTAGTTATGCTCTTTGTATATAACCATATATATTCCCTCTCCCTGTAAGCTTTGTAGGGAGCAGGACTGTGTAGTCCCCCTGTGCCAGTCTGCCCTCCCTATACCTGTAAGCTATGGAAGGAGCAGGGCTGTGTAGTCCCTCTGTGCTAGTCTGCCCACTCTGTACCTGTAAGCTATGGAGGGTGCAGGACTGTGTAGTCCCTCTGTGCCAGTCTGCACTCCCTGTACCAGTAAGCTATGAAGGGTGCAGGACTGTGTAGTCCCTCTGTGCCAGTCTGCACTCTCTGTACCTGTTAGCTATGTAGGGAGCAGGACTGTGTAGTCCCTCTGTGCCAGTCTGCCCTCCCTGTACCTGTAAGCTATGGAGAGAGCAGAGCTGTGTAGTACCTCTGTGCCAGTCTGCCCTCCATGTACCTGTAAATTATGCATTAAGCCGGACTGTGTAGTCCCTCTGTGGCTATCTGCCCTCTCTGTACCAGTAACCTATGGAGGGAGCAGGACTGTGAAGTCCCTCTGTGAAAGTCTGCCCTCCCTGTACCTGTAAGCTATATAGGGAGAAGGACTGTGAAGTCCTCTCTACCAGTCTGCCCTCTCTGTACCTTTAAGCTATGCAGGAAACAGTACTGTGTAGTCCCTTTGTACCAATCTACCCTATTTGTACCAGTAAGCAATGGAGGGAGCAGTACTGTGTAGTCCCTCTGTGCCAGTCTGCCCACTCTGTACCTGTAAGCTATGGAGGGTGCAAGACTGTGTAGTCCCTCTGTGCCAGTCTGCACTCCATGTACCTGTAAGCTATGTAGGGAACAGGACTGTGTAGTCCATCTGTGCCAGTCTGCCCTCTCTAACTGTAAGCTATGTAGGGAGCAGGGCTGTGTAGTCTCTCTGTGCCAGTCTGCCCTATACGTCCCTGTAAGCTTTGTAGGGAGCAGGACTGTGTATTCCCTCTGTGCCAGTCTGCCCTCTCTAACTGTAAGCTATGTAGGGAGCAGGGCTGTGTAGTCCCTCTGTGCCAGTCTGCCCTATCGGTCCCTGTAAGCTTTGTAGGGAACAGGACTGTGTACTCCCTATGTGCCAGTCTGCCCTCCCTGTACATGTAAGCTATGTAGGGAGCAGGGCTGTGTAGTCCCTCTGTGCCAGTCTACCCTCTCTGTACCTGGAAGCTATGGAGAGGCAAGGGCTGTGTAGTCCCTCTGTGCCAGTCTGCCCTCTCTGTACCTGGAAGCTATGTAGGGAGCAGTACTGTGTAGTCCAACTGTGCCAGTCTGCACTCCCTGTACCTGTTAGCTATGTAGGGAGCAGGACTGTGTAGTCCCTCTGTGCCAGTCTGCCCTCACTGTACCTGTAAACTATGCATGAAGCCAGACTATGTAGTCCCTCTGTGCCAGTCTGCCCTTCCTGTACCTGTTAGCTATGGAGGGAGCAAAATTGTGATGTTTTATGTGCCAGTCTGCATTCTCTGTACCTGTAAGCTATGGAGGGAGCAGGACGGTGTAGTCCCTCTCTGCCAGTCTGCCCTCTCTGTACCGATAAGCTATGAAGGGAGCAGGGCTGTTTAGTCCCTCTGTGCCAGTCTGCCCTGTTTGTACCTGTTAGCTACGGAGGGAGCAGGGCTGTGTAGTCCCTCTGTGCCAATCTGCCCTCTCTGTACCTGTAAGCTATCGAGGGAGAAGGGCTGTGTAGTCCCTCTGCGCCAGTCTGCCCTCTCTGTACCTGTAAGCTATGGAGGGAGAAATACTGGGTAGTCCATCTGTGTCAGTCTGCACTCCCTGTACCATTAAGCTATGGAGGGAGCAGGACTGTGTAGTCCCTTTGTGCCAGTCTGAGCTCTCTGTACCAGTAAGCTATGGAGGGAGCAGGACTGTGTAGTACATCTGTGCCAGTCTGCACTCTTTGTACCAGTAAGCTATGGAGAAAGCAGGACTGTGTAGTCCCACTGTGTCAGTCTGCCTTCCCTGTCCCTGTAAGCTATGTAGGGAGCAGGACTGTGTAGTACATCTGTGCCAGTCTGCACTCTTTGTACCAGTAAGCTATGGAGAAAGCAGGACTGTGTAGTCCCACTGTGTCAGCCTGCCTTCCCTGTCCCTGTAAGCTATGTAGGGAGCAGGACTGTGAAGTCCCTCTGTACCAGTCTGTAATCCCTGTACATTTAAGCTATGCAAGGAGTAGGACTGTGTAGTCCCTCTGTGTTAGTCTGCCCTCTCTGTACCTTTAAGCTGTGGAGGCAGCAGGTCTGTTTAGTCCCTCTGTGCCAGTCTGCCCTCCCTGTACATGTAAACTGTTAAGGGAGAAGAACTGTGTAGTCCATCTATGCCAGTTGTCCCTCTCAGAACCTGTAAGCTATGGAGGAAGCTGGAATGTATAGTCCCTCTGTGCCAGTCTGCCTTATCTGTACCTTTAAGCTATGAAGGGAGCAGGACTGTGTAGTCCCTCAGTGAAAGACAGCCTTCTCTATACCTATACGCCATGCAAGGAGCAGGACTGTGTATTCCCTGTATGCCAGTCTGCCTTCCCTGTACCTGTAAGCTACGCAAGGAGCAGGACTGTGTAGTCCCTCTGTGTCCACCTGCCCTCTCTGTACCATTAAGCCGTGAAGGGATCAGGTCTGTTTAGTCCCTCTGTGCCAGTCTGCCCTCCCTGTACATGTAAACTATGAAGGGAGCAGAACTGTGTAGTCCATCTATGCCAGTTGTCTGTATTGTACCTCCGTGTCAGTCTGCCTTCTCTGTACCTGTAAGCTACGCAAGGAAAAGGACTGTGTAGTCCCTCTATGCCAAGTCTTCCCTCCCTGTACCTGTAAGCTATGGAGAGTGCAGGACTGTTTAGTCCCTCTGTGCCAGGCTGCACTCCCTGTACCAGTAAGTTATGGAGGGAGCAGGGCTGTGTAGTCCCTCTGTGCCAGTCTGCCCTCCCTGTACCTGTAAACTATACAGGAAGCAGGACTGTGTAATCCCTCTGTGTCAGTCTGCCCTCTCTGTACCTTTAAGCTGTGGTGGCAGCAGGTCTGTTTAGTCCCTCTGTGCCAGTCTGCCCTCCCTGTACATGTAAACTGTGAAGGGAGCATAACTGTGTAGTCCATCTATGCCAGCTGTCCCTCTCAGAACCTGTAAGCTATGGAAGGAGCTGGAATGTGTAGTCCATCTGTGCCAGTCTGCCTTATCTGTACCTTTAAGCTATGAAGGGAGCAGGACTGTGTAGTCCCTCTGTGAAACACAGCCTTCTCTATACCTATACGCTATGCAAGGAGCAGGACTGTGCATTCCCTGTATGCCAGTCTGTCCCTCTGTGTCCACCTGCCCTCTCTGTACCTTTAAGCCATGGAGGGAGCAGGTCTGTTTAGTCCCTCTGTGCCAGTCTGCCCTCCCTGTACATGTAAACTATGAAGGGAGCAGAACTGTGTAGTTCATCTATGCCAGTTGGCTATCTCAGAAACTGTAAGCTATGGAGGGAGCAGTACTGTATTGTACCTCTGTGTCAGTCTTCCTTCTCTGTACCTGTAAGCTATGCAAGTAAAAGGACTGTGTAGTCCCTCTATGCCAGTCTGCCCTCCCTGTACCTGTAAGCTATGGAGAGTGCAGGACTGTTTAGTCCCTCTGTGCCAGGCTGCACTCCCTGTACCAGTAAGTTATGGATGGAGCAGGGCTGTGTAGTCCCTCTGTGCCAGTCTGCCCTCCCTGTACCTGTAAAATATACAGGAAGCAGGACTGTGTAGTCCCTCTGTGTCAGTCTGCCCTCTCTGTACCTTTAAGCTGTGGAGGCAGCAGGTCTGTTTAGTCCCTCTGTGCCAGTCTGCCCTCCCTGTACATGTAAACTGTGAAAGGAGCATAACTGTGTAGTCCAGTCCATCTATGCCAGTTGTCCCTCTCAGAACCTGTAAGCTATGGAGGGAGCTGGAATGTGTAGTCCCTCTGTGCCAGTCTGCCTTATCTGTACCTTTAAGCTATGAAGGGAGCAGGACTGTGTAGTCCCTCTGTGAAACACAACCTTCTCTATACCTATATGCTATGCAAGGAGCAGGACTGTGCATTCCCTGTATGCCAGTCTGTCCCTCTGTGTCCACCTACCCTCTCTGTACCTTTAAGCCATGGAGGGAGCAGGTCTATTTAGTTCCTCTGTGCCAGTCTGCCCTCCCTGTACATGTAAGCTATGTAGGGATCAGGGCTGTGGAGTCTCTCTATGCCAGTCTGCCCTCCCTGTAAGTTATGGAGGGTGAAGGACTGTGTAGTCACCCTGTGCCAGTCTGCACTCCCTGTACCTGTTAGCTATGTAGGTAGCAGGACTGTGTAGTCCCTCTGTGCCTGTCTGCCATCTCTGTACCTGTAAGCTATGGAGGGATCAGGATTGTGTAGTCCCTCTGTGCCAGTCTGCCTCCCTGTACATGTAAGCTATATAGGGAGCAGGGCTGTGTAGTCCCTCTGTGCCATTCTGCCTTATCTGTACCTTTAAGCTATGAAGGGTGCAGGACTGTGTAGTCCCTCTATGCCAGACAGTCTTCTCTATACCTATACGCTATGCAAGGAGCAGGACTGTGTATTCCCTGTATGCCAGTCTGTCCTCCCTGTAACTGTAAGCTATGCAAGAAGCAGGGCTGTGTAGTCCCTCTGTGTCCGTCTGCCTTTTCTGTACCTTTAAGCCGTGGAAGGAGCAGGTCTGTTTAGTCCCTCTGTGCCAATCTGCCCTCCCTGTACATGAAAACTATAAAGGGAGCAGAACTGTGTAGTTCATCTATGCCAGTCGGCCCTCTCAGAATCTGTAAGCTATGGAGGGAACAGGACTGTGTAGTCCCTGTGTCAGTCTGCCTTCTCTGTACCTGTAAGCTATGCAAGGAGAAGGACTGTGTAGTCCCTCTATGCCAGTCTGCCCTCCCTGTACCTGTAAGCTATGGAGAGTGCAGGACTGTGTAGTCCCTCTGTGCCAGTCTGCCCTCTCTGAACCTGTAAACTATACAGGAAGCAGGACTGTGTAGTCCCTCTGTGTCAATATGCCTTCACAGTCCCTGCAAGCTTTGAAGGAAGCAGGACTGTGTAGTCCCTCTGTGCCAATCTGCCCTATCTGTACCATTAAGCTATGGTAGGAGCAGGGCTGTGTAGTCCCTCTGTGCCAGTCTGCCCTCTCTATACCCCTAGTGCAGCCTGCACTGCGCATTACAAATATACATAACATAGATTTCTGTTTAGCTTTCACCAGATGCATTTGTGACCCTCCCCTCCACCACTACAGGAATCTCTGCTCCCCACGTTTCCTAGATCTGCCATGGTTCGGTGGATATGTGTTAAAGTCACTCTCTGACTTTCCCTCTAGCTGCACTTCTCATACAGACAGCGACCTACACACCAAGGGGTAGAATTATCAAGGGCCCATGTTTCCGCGAGAGCCTTCAGGCTCGCCGGAAACAGCAGTTAAGAAACAGCGGTCTTAAGACCGCTGCTCTTTAACTGTATTCGTCGCCTCTGAGCGGCGTACAGCAATCGACCCGATCTAATACAACTATCACACAAGTTACCCACAACTAGCACACAAGTTACCCACAACTAGCACACAAGTTACCCACAACTAGTACACAAGTTACACAAACTAGTACACAAGTTACACACAACTAGTACACAAGTTATAGACAACTAGTACACGTCACACAAAACTAGCACACAAGTTACACACAACTAGCACACATGTTACACACAACTAGCACACAAGTTACACACAACTAGTAAACAAGTTATAGACAACAAGTACACGTCACACACAACTAGTACAAGTTACACACAACTAGTACACGTCACACACAACTAGCACACACGTTACACACAACTAGTACACGTCACACACAACTAGTACACGTCACACACAACTAGCACACACGTTACACACAACTAGCACACACGTTACACACAACTAGCACACACGTTACACTCAACTAGCACACACGTTACACTCAACTAGCACACAAGTTACACACAACTAGCAGACAAGTCACACAATACTAGCACACAAGTTACTCACAACTAGCACACAAGTTACCCACAACTAGTACACAAGTTACACACAACTAGTACACAAGTTGCACACAACTAGTACACAAGTTACACACAACTAGTACACAAGTTATAGACAACTAGTACACGTCACACAAAACTAGCACACAAGTTACACACAACTAGCACACATGTTACACACAACTAGCATACAAGTCACACAATACTAGCACACACATCACACACAACTAGTAACCAAGTTATAGACAACTAGTACAAGTCACACACAACTAGTACACGTCACACACAACTAGCACACACGTTACACACAACTAGTACACGGCACACACAACTAGCACACACATCACACACAACTAGCACACACATTAAACACAACTAGCACACACGTTACACTCAACTAGCACACAAGTTACACACAACTAGCAGACTAGTCACACAATACTAGCACACAAGTTACTCACAACTAGCACACAACTAGTACACAAGTTACACACAACTAGCACAAAAGTTGCACACAACTAGCACACAACTAGTACACAAGTTACACACAACTAGTACACAAGTTACTCACAACTAGCACACAAGTTGCACACAACTAGTACACAAGTTACACACAACTAGCACACAAGTTGCACACAACTAGCACACAAGTTGCACACAACTAGCACACAAGTTGCACACAACTAGCACACAAGTTGCACACAACTAGCACACAAGTTGCACACAACTAGCACACAAGTTGCACACAACTAGCACACAAGTTGCACACAACTAGCACACAACTAGCACACAACTAGTACACAAGTTACACACAACTAGCACACAAGTTACTCACAACTAGCACACAACTAGTACACAAGTTACACACAACTAGCACACAAGTTACTCACAGCTAGTACACAAGTTACACACAACTAGCACACAAGTTGCACACAAGTTACACACAACTAGTACACAAGTTGCACACAACTAGTACACAAGTTACACACAACTAGCACACAAGTTACTCACAACTAGCACACAACTAGCACACAAGTTGCACACAAGTTACACACAACTAGTACACAAGTTGCACACAACTAGTACACAAGTTAAACACAACTAGTACACAAGTTACACACAACTAGCACACAAGTTGCTCACAACTAGCACACAACTGGTACACAAGTTACACACATCTAGCACACAAGTTACTCACAACTAGCACACAAGTTACACACAACTAGCACACAAGTTGCACACAAGTTGCACACAAATAGCACACAAGTTGCACACAACTAACACACAACTAGTACACAAGTTACACACAACTAGCACACAAGTTACTCACAACTAGCACACAAGTTATAGACAACTAGTACACGTCACACAAAACTATCACACAAATTACACACAACTAGCACACATGTTACACACAACTAGCACACAAGTTATAGACAACTAGTACACGTCACACAAAACGAGCACACAAGTTACACACAACTAGCACACATGTTACACACAACTAGCACACAAGTCACACAATACTAGTACACAAGTTACACACAACTAGTAAACAAGTTATAGACAACTAGTACACGTCACACACAACTAGTACAAGTCACACACAACTAGTACACGTCACACACAACTAGCACACACATTACACACAACTAGTACACACATCACACACAACTAGCACACACGTTACACACAACTAGCACACACGTTACACACAACTAGCAGACAAGTCACACAATACTAGCACACAAGTTTCTCACAACTAGCACACAACTAGTACACAAGTTACACACAACTAGCACACAAGTTGCACACAACTAGCACACAACTAGTACACAAGTTACACACAACTAGCACACAAGTTACTCACAACTAGAACTCAACTAGTACACAAGTTACTCACAACTAGCACACAAGCTGCACACAACTAGCACACAACTAGTACACAAGTTACACACAACTAGCACACAAGTTGCACACAACTAGCACACCAGTTGCAAACAACTAGCACACCAGTTGCACACAACTAGCACACCAGTTGCACACAACTAGCACACAACTAGTACACAAGTTACACACAACTAGCACACAAGTTACTCACAACTAGCACACAACTAGTACACAAGTTACACACAACTAGCACACAAGTTACTCACAACTAGTACACAAGTTACACACAACTAGCACACAAGTTGCACACAACTAGCACACAACTAGTACACAAGTTGCACACAACTAGTACACAAGTTACACACAACTAGCACACAAGTTACTCACAACTAGCACACAACTAGTACACAAGTTCCACACAACTAGCACACAAGTTCCACACAACTAGCCCACAAGTTAAACACAACTAGTACACAAGTTACACACAACTAGCACACAAGTTACTCACAACTAGCACACAACTAGCACACAAGTTACACACGACTAGCACACAAGTTGCACACAACTAGCACACAACTAGCACACAAGTTACACACAACTAGCACACAAGTTACTCACAACTAGAACACAAGTTGCACAGAACTAGTACACAACTAGTACACAAGTTGCACACAACTAGTACAGAGGTTGCACACAAGTTACTTGCAACTAACACACAACTAGTACACAAGTTACATACAACTAGCACACAAGTTGCACACAACTAACACACAACTAGTACACAAGTTACAAACAACTAGCACACAAGTTACACACAACTAGCACACAAGTTACACACAACTAGCACACAAGTTGCACACAACTAGCACACAAGTTGCACACAACTAACACACAACTAGTACACAAGTTACACACAACTAGCACACAAGTTACACAAAACTAGCACACAACTAACACACAACTAGTACACAAGTTACACACAACTAGCACACAAGTTACACACAACTAGCACACAACTAACACACAACTAGTACACAAGTTACACACAACTAGCACACAAGTTACACACAACTAGCACACAACTAACACACAACTAGTACACAAGTTACACACAACTAGTACACAAGTTACACACAACTAGTACACAAGTTACACACAACTAGCACACAAGTTACACACAACTAGCACACAACTAACACACAACTAGTACACAAGTTACACACAACTAGTACACAAGTTACACACAACTAGCACACAACTAACACACAACTAGTACACAAGTTACACACAACTAGTACACAAGTTACACACAACTAGCACACAAGTTACACACCACTAGTACACAAGTTACACACAACTAGCGCACAAGTTACACACAACTAGTACACAACTAGCACACAAGTTGCACACAACTACTACACAACTAGCACACAAGTTACACACAACTAGCACACAAGTTACACACAACTAGTACACAACTAGCACACAAGTTGCACACAACTACTACACAACTAGCACACAAGTTACACACAACTAGCACACAAGTTACACACAACTAGCACACAAGTTACTCACAAGTTAAACACTCACCTTGGGCCATGGTGTTCAGCTTTCAGATAATATGAGCAAATAGTTATTTAAGGGAAAGTGAAAGTGAAAGATATTTTTCCCGCACCACAAACTACATTTCCTGTATGTGAGTTACAGTAAATGTTTAACTGTTTCACCTTCCAGTGTTACCAGAGACATCAGTGTCTGTAGAGTCAGCTGTGACTGAGCACAATAGTCTCATTTTATTCAGCAGCTTTTTCTGATCCGCAGCCTCTCTCACTAGGAATGCTACAAGACTTTGTCTCAGGTTCTCTGCTTTTTCTCACTCATTAGTTAAAGGATCAGTCAACACTTTAGATTTGCATAATCAATAAATGCAAGATAACAAGACAATGCAATAGCACTTAGTCTGAACTTCAAATGAGTATTAGATTTTTTTATAACAAATTTCAAAGTTATGTATATTTCCACTCCCCTTGTACCATGTGATAGCAATCAGCCAATCACAAATGCATATAAGTATAGCCTGTGAATTCTTGCACATGCTCAGTAGGATCTGGTGACTCAAAAAGTGTAAATATAAAAGACTGTGCACATTTTTTTTAATGGAAGTAAATTGGAAAGTTGTTTAAAATTACATGCTGTATCTGAATCATGAAAATTTAAATTAACCTGAGTGTCCCTTTAACCATCTGCTGTTTTCTTCAATACCCTGTTGGATATTTCACACCTCTATCTAATTCAATATCGCAGAACTCCTCCATTTCATAGACCTCAGATATCTCTCTAACTGTAGGATTATACTTAAAATATCACCTAAGGACCCCATCTTATTGTCACATGGGATTCTGAACTCTCCTTCACTCCCCTTATACTAACACGTACCATACCGATGCCATGATTATCTCCAAAATATCTGTCCTTTCAACTTATATCTCACTGCTATATACAGCAGACCACAGGCTCTGTGAGCCCTGGCTAAGTGGCCCTGTGTACAAAGTGGCTCTGTGTTACAAGTGGCAGAGGTACTCACTGGAGTTATATCCACAATGCTTTCATTCAGAATTCTACAGCATAAAGCACTGTTCTAACCATACTTCATCTCATGTTTCTCAGCTTTCTTTTTCTCCCTGGCTGCTGACCCACGTCCCTTTAATCTCTAATCAGGTCACCAGCAAATTATAATCTCACTCATTAATTCTGTCTCATATTGACTACTGCAACCTAATTCTATACGGCCTTCTTAAATCCCACTCCTCTTCCCTTCCATTGCCTCACTGACTTATCCACCTCAATCACATTACTCAAAAAGATGCATAAGATAAAAGTCTTGTATATGACAAACGTAAAAACAGGAAGTGTACGGCCGTACACAGGTATCTTAAAGTGATGGTTAAGTTTCCAGTTTCTATAATCAGATCCAGAATGGAAACTATATTCCCATGAACTAAAATATAAGCTCTCTAGCCATATGACTATAGCACAGATTGAACAACAGTTAAAACAATAGCTCACAAAAAAATTACTTTTGAAGAGAGCGGCCGAAGCACGGGGTATTAGAATTTCATCGCTATATTAAAACGTAGGATATAGCGAATCTTCATTAGAATGGTTGAATTAAAGTCCATCTAAAATATTGTTTCCTTCCAGATCTGATTAGACAAATTAGAAACTTTACCATCACTTTTAATCATAGATCTAATCTTCCCTTCACCTGCTCTTCCATTTAATGTATGTCATACGTTTACTTACAAATACCAAAGTGCACATCACATATTTTGTAACAATAAAAAAATGAATCCCATAAATTATAACCAATAATAATCATACATAAATATACATTGTTATCATTATCTGATGTGTTTCATTGCAAGAGCCCAGTAATCACGCATCTAGTGCATTAAAGATTATGGTGTTGGACTTGGTGGGTGGTGAAAGCTCTGAGGAGACCTATGTATTGCTAATTTGTTTGCAGCCAGAATCTATTGCTATCTTCATTTCCATTGGTAGAATTTGTGCAGATGGAGAGTTTGTCATCTTCTTTACCCCAGAGGGCTTATGTCTTTGTAGCGCTGCAGAATCTGTTGGCGCTCTACAAATAACCAATAATAATAATAGGAACTTAATTGACACAATGTCAGCCTTCGGCTTGCTGTGTCTAACGTTTGTCGTAGTTTGTAATTTAATATTTCTCACCCTATCCCTAATGCACTTGTGGCAGTGCTCGTACCTCACCTGGATGACTTATTGGCTACTTGTGCCACTTTATGATGAGGCTCGGGCCAAAAGGTGATGTCTGATTATGTAGTGGACAAAGAAAAGAAAGCCACCATTACTTATCTCTACCCTGCACATTTGGCATCTGGATGGCTGGACTTGCTCTCTGACTCGCATGAGCAAGGTGGCAATCAGTCGCAATAAATCACGCTGTGTAGCAGCGGCCCACACCCCCTCTGAGGAAGCGTTCGTGAAACGCGCGTCAGGGGTCCGACAGGAGCAGCTCTGTCTCTCCTGTTCGTTTTTTAATCTGCTTACTCTTGTGGTTAATAATGATATATTAGCAACTATAGTGGTATGAAATACAGCATCTAGTCTTTATCAATAATAAACATTAATACAGCCCTCGGATTGTAAGGGCTTAGTTTACTATAATAATTACTAGACAGAGGACTGTTAAATATTACCTATTATTTTTCTCTACAATTGATTGCCATTTTGCAATCCACTGAGATTAAGTGTTTTTAATTTATAGCCTTTGCTACCGTATGTGTGTGAGTTCCTATTTGATCACAATAAAGATAATATGTATGAATGATATGGAACGTTTTTAATATTTAGATAATCTCTGATTCAGCAGAGTTAACCTTTATTTAACATTTGTGGAATTGCTCTTTTCTAAACTTCATTGTATTTCTTGTTACAATTAGTTTAACTAGTTGTTGTATGTTGCTCTAAGCCAGTAATCCACAACAGGTATTACCTCCAAGAATTCTTTAAATTAATATATTAACTTTATATACAATATATGAGAATAGAGATTATACCTGGTACTTTAATTAACTCTGCTACCCCCAAACCCATTTAATTCTAAAGATGATAGAGGATAACTCTGTGATGGAGCACAAAAAGAATGTGTAATCCACTGGCTTTTTTTGTAGCCTCTAAAGGCAGCACAGCTTGTAAATACATGGTAGGTGGCAGTTAAGGATGGAGGACACTGTAAATGGTGACCTGGGGTGACTGATAAAGCAGTGTGTGCAGATTGTACCACACCAATCTCCTTGGTGCCCATGGCTGGTGCAACGGCATGAGAAACTTATCTTCTATGTGTTTATGTATTTGCTACTGTACTGTAAGGGTTTTTTCCCTGTTGTGTTTGCCATGTGCTGATGGCAGCCATTTTACTCACCTCTCTTCCTGACTATGGTGCATTGTGGGGGATGCTGCTCATTTCCTACACTTCCTTTTATGGCCAGACTGGTGTGCATCATCCATGTGAGACAGGATGCAGTCTCATAATTGTGATGTCATCACTTATTATTTAAAGGGCCTCTGTTCAGTATGCTTTGCCTTTGCGTTGTCTCAGACCTGTTTGTGAGAGTTCCTGTGTATTACGGCGCTGCATGATGTCCTTCCTGCTTCCTGATCCCTGGCTTGTTCCTGACTCTGCTGTTTTCCTTATTGCTGATTCCGGCTCGTCTGACTATTCGCTTTGGCTCCTGACTCGGCTCATCTGACTACCAGCTCTGGTTTTGACTCCTGGCTTGTTATTAGACTTGTGGACTTTATATTATTTTTTTTATATGAATAAAGGTGTGATTATTTTTGCACTTCTCGTCTCAGTCTGATTCCTGGCACCCTAACATGTACAGAATACTTACTGGCTGCCACAGGAGCCCTAACCTTCTTTAAGGGGATATGAAGACAAAAAGTTTTCAATTTACTTCTTGTGACGGACCGCCTGGTACCCCAAATGAGTACCTCCATCAGAAAACTTCCCTTGTCCTTAACATCCGTTTATCCAGAGCAATAGCTCCTGGTATCTCCCTTTGACCGCAGTCTAAAGTTATGGAGGGGAACAGAACTGAGACAACACTCAATTTTCTGAACACAAAAATGAACACTTTATTTAAAAGCAGCACACAGATTTATACACCCTGGCAGAGTCACATAGCTTCAGGTTACAGAGGGCATTGGTTAAACAGTAAAGCAAACATATGAACAATGCATCAAACCTCTAACAATTGTCTATTCACAGGTAAAACAGATTAACATATCAAGTTAATTAACTAGGGAAGAAAGTTTACTCAGACAATCTGATGTTGGGCAGTCTAGTTAACATAATCACACAGGAACACAATCAGTTTACCTAGACAGACTCCTGAGACACAATCAGATCTGAAACGTAAATAAAATACATCTTATTACAGAATATAGGAACAGTTATTATTAACTATTAAGTCCTTTATGCCCACTTGGTTTATAGAGTCACAATGGCCCCCACAAGGGGCACTCACACCCTGTGCCCATCCTGTATTTATGGATACAGGATGACATGGACATAAGACAGAGTTATGAAAGTACATGGGGTGTCCAGCATATAAAATCCCAGATTTCCATGCAGTCTCTGGGTATCCTTAAGCACGTGTACCCCCTGCCCAAAGAATGTTCCATAACAGGCCCTCAGATCTTGGTGACTCACGTCACACTTCTATTATCAAATTTTCTTCATTACCACAATATTCTTTGTTGAAAAGACACCTGTAACATTTTGTACCTTGTTCCCCTTATACAGTAATGCCTCAGAGAGAGGTTATTCTGAGAGAGGCACTTACCTCTAATATTAAATAAGTAAAAATAGTCTCATATCTTAAGGAAGATTCTGAGTAAAATATATAGAGAGAATAAAGTATAAATATAAATATATTGTACAAATATGCAGTATAATATTACAAAAAGGAAAATGTAACATTCACAATGCTTCCTTATGATTACATATTATACCATATCAGTCCTGGCAGCATTTGGTTCAGATCATAGGTTCTGCCCCCTTATAATATCAGGGAAGGGGTAAACAATCGTTATTACATCATGAGTCATTTGCAAGAAAACAAAAAACAATCCTAGAATCTTGAGCTGAAACACAAATACGATATTGCGCCATTGAGAGTGGGCATAAGATATAAACAATTTTATAACACAGTAACTAATCTATAACATAATAAAATAATGTATTTATTAATAAAATCAGTAAAGCATTTTCTTTATTACGTGGGAAAACTAACTATATAGCATTATAAACATGAATAAATGGTGTGTCTGTAGCATACCTAGGTAGCATTATAAACATGAATAAATGGTGTGTCTGTAGCATACCTAGGTAGCATTATAAACATGAATAAATGGTGTATCTGTAGCATACCTAGGTAGCATTATAAACATGAATAAATGGTGTATCTGTAGCATACCTAGGAAGCATTATAAACATGAATAAATGGTGTATCTGTAGCATACCTAGGTAGCATTATAAACATGAATAAATGGTGTACCTGTAGCATACCTAGGTAGCATTATAAACATGAATAAATGGTGTGTCTGTAGCATACCTAGGTAGCATTATAAACATTAATAAATGGTGTATCTGTAGCATACCTAGGTAGCATTATAAACATGAATAAATGATGTATCTGTAGAATACCTAGGTAGCATTATAAACATGAATAAATGATGTATCTGTAGCATACCTAGGTAGCATTATAAACATGAATAAATGGTGTGTCTGTAGCACACCTAGGTAGCATTATAAACATGAATAAATGGTGTGTCTGTAGCACACCTAGGTAGCATTATAAACATGAATAAATGGTGTGTCTGTAGCACACCTAGGTAGCATTATAAACATGAATAAATGGTGTGTCTGTAGCACACCTAGGTAGCATTATAAACATGAATAAATGGTGTGTCTGTAGCATACCTAGGTAGAATAAACATGAATAAATGGTGTGTCTGTAGCATACCTAGGTAGCATAAACATGAATAAATGGTGTGTCTGTAGCATTCCTATTTAGCATTGTAAACATGAATAAATGGTGTGTCTGTAGCATACCTAGGTAGCATTATAAACATGAATAAATGGTGTATCTGTAGCATACCTAGGTAGCATTATAAACATGAATAAATTATGTATCTGTAGCATACCTAGTTAGCATTATAAACATGAATAAATTATGTATCTGTAGCATACCTAGGTAGCATTATAAACATGATTAAATGGTGTGTCTGTAGCATACCTAGGTAGCATTATAAACATGAATAAATGATGTGTCTGTAGCATACCTAGGTAGCATTATAAACATGAATAAATTATGTATCTGTAGCATACCTAGGTAGCATTATAAACATGAATAAATGGTGTGTCTGTAGCATACCTAAGTAGCATTATAAACTTGAATAAATGATGTGTCTGTAGCATACCTAGGTAGCATTATCAACATGAATAAATGATGTGTCTGTAGCATACCTAGGTAGCATTATAAACATGAATAAATGGTGTATCTATAGCATACATAGGTAGCATTATAAACATGAATACATGGTGTATCTATAGCATACCTAGGTAGCATTATAAACATGAATAAATGGTGTATCTGTAGCATACCTAGGTAGCATTATAAACATGAATAAATTATGTATCTGTAGCATACCTAGGTAGCATTATAAACATGAATAAATGGTGTATCTATAGCATACATAGGTAGTATTATAAACATGAATACATGGTGTATCTGTAGCATACCTAGGTAGCATTATAAACATGAATAAATGGTGTATCTGTAGCATACCTAGGTAGCATTATAAACATGATTAAATGGTGTGTATGTAGCATAACTAGGTAGCATTATAAACATGAATAAATGATGTATCTGTAGCATACCTAGGTAGCATTATAAACATGAATAAATGGTGTGTATGTAGCATACCTAGGTAGCATTATAAACATGAATAAATGATGTATCTGCAGCATACCTAGGTAGCATTATAAACATGAATAAATGATGTATCTGTAGCATACCTAGGTAGAATTATAAACATGAATAAATTATGTATCTGTAGCATACCTAGGTAGCATTATAAACATGAATAAATGATGTATCTGTAGCATACCTAGGTAGCATTATAAACATGAATAAATGATGTATCTGTAGCATACCTAGGTAGCATTATAAACATGAATAAATGATGTATCTGTAGCATACCTAGGTAGCATTATAAACATGAATAAATGGTGTGTATGTAGCATACCTAGGTAGCATTATAAACATGATTAAATGGTGTGTCTGTAGCATACCTAGGTAACATTATAAACATGAATAAATGGTGTGTATGTAGCATACCTAGGTAGCATTATAAACATGATTAAATGATGTATCTGTAGCATACCTAGGTAGCATTATAAACATGATTAAATGGTGTGTATGTAGCATACCTAGGTAGCATTATAAACATGAATAAATGGTGTGTATGTAGCATACCTAGGTAGCATTATAAACATGATTAAATGGTGTGTATGTAGCATAACTAGGTAGCATTATAAACATGAATAAATGATGTATCTGTAGCATACCTAGGTAGCATTATAAACATGAATAAATGATGTATCTGTAGCATACCTAGGTAGCATTATAAACATGAATAAATTATGTATCTATAGCATACCTAGGTAGCATTATAAACATGAATAAATGGTGTATCTGTAGCATACCTAGGTAGCATTATAAACATGAATAAATGATGTATCTGTAGCATACCTAGGTAGCATTATAAACATGAATAAATGATGTATCTGTAGCATACCTAGGTAGCATTATAAACATGAATAAATGGTGTATCTGTAGCATACCTAGGTAGCATTATAAACATGATTAAATGGTGTGTATGTAGCATACCTAGGTAGCATTATAAACATGAATAAATTATGTATCTGTAGTATACCTAGGTAGCATTATAAACATGATTAAATGGTGTGTATGTAGCATACCTAGGTAGCATTATAAACATGAATAAATGATGTATCTGTAGCATACCTAGGTAACATTATAAACATGAATAAATGATGTATCTATAGCATACATAGGTAGCATTATAAACATGAATAAATGGTGTGTCTGTAGCATACCTAGGTAGCATTATAAACATGAATAAATGATGTATCTGTAGCATACCTAGGTAGCATTATAAACATGAATAAATGATGTATCTGTAGCATACCTAGGTAGCATTATAAACATGAATAAATGGTGTGTCTGTAGCATACCTAGGTAGCATTATAAACATGATTAAATGGTGTGTCTGTAGCATACCTAGGTAGCATTATAAACATGAATAAATTATGTATCTGTAGCATACCTAGGTAGCATTATAAACATGAATAAATGATGTGTCTGTAGCATACCTAGGTAGCATTATAAACATGATTAAATGGTGTGTCTGTAGCATACCTAGGTAGCATTATAAACATGAATAAATGATGTGTCTGTAGCATACCTAGGTAGCATTATCAACATGAATAAATGATGTGTCTGTAGCATACCTAGGTAGCATTATAAACATGAATAAATGGTGTATCTATAGCATACATAGGTAGCATTATAAACATGAATACATGGTGTATCTGTAGCATACCTAGGTAGCATTATAAACATGAATAAATGGTGTATCTGTAGCATACCTAGGTAGCATTATAAACATGAATAAATGGTGTGTATGTAGCATACCTAGGTAGCATTATAAACATGAATAAATGGTGTATCTGTAGCATACCTAGGTAGCATTATAAACATGATTAAATGGTGTGTATGTAGCATAACTAGGTAGCATTATAAACATGAATAAATGATGTATCTGTAGCATACCTAGGTAGCATTATAAACATGAATAAATGATGTATCTGTAGCATACCTAGGTAGCATTATAAACATGAATAAATGATGTATCTGTAGCATACCTAGGTAGCATTATAAACATGAATACATGATGTGTCTGTAGCATACCTAGGTAGCATTATAAACATGAATAAATGATGTATCTGTAGCATACCTAGGTAGCATTATAAACATGAATAAATGATGTGTCTGTAGCATACCTAGGTAGCATTATCAACATGAATAAATGATGTGTCTGTAGCATATCTAGGTAGCATTATAAACATGAATAAATGGTGTATCTATAGCATACATAGGTAGCATTATAAACATGAATACATGGTGTATCTGTAGCATACCTAGGTAGCATTATAAACATGACTAAATGGTGTATCTGTAGCATACCTAGGTAGCATTATAAACATGAATAAATGGTGTGTCTGTAGCATACCTAGGTAGCATTATAAACATGATTAAATGGTGTGTATGTAGCATAACTAGGTAGCATTATAAACATGAATAAATGATGTATCTGTAGCATACCTAGGTAGCATTATAAACATGAATAAATGGTGTGTATGTAGCATACCTAGGTAGCATTATAAACATGAATAAATTATGTATCTTTAGCATACCTAGGTAGCATTTTAAACATGAATAAATGGTGTTTCTGTAGCATACCTAGGTAGCATTATAAACATGAATAAATGGTGTGTCTGTAGCATACCTAGGTAGCATTATAAACATGAATAAATGGTGTGTATGTAGCATACCTAGGTAGCATTATAAAAATGAATAAATGATGTATCTGTAGCATACCTAGGTAGCATTATAAACATGAATAAATTATGTATCTGTAGCATACCTAGTTAGCATTATAAACATGAATAAATGGTGTAATTGTAGCATACCTAGGTAGCATTATAAACATGAATAAATGGTGTGTCTGTAGCATACCTAGGTAGCATTATAAACATGAATAAATGGTGTGTCTGTAGCATACCTAGGTAGCATTATAAACATGAATAAATGGTGTATCTGTAGCATACCTAGGTAGCATTATAAACATGAATAAATGGTGTATCTGTAGCATACCTAGGTAGCATTATAAACATGATTAAATGGTGTGTCTGTAGCATACCTAGGTAGCATTATAAACATGAATAAGTGATGTATCTGTAGCATACCCAGGTAGCATTATAAACATGAATAAAAGATGTATCTGTAGCATACCTAGGTAGAATTATAAACATGAATAAATGATGTATCTGTAGCATACCTAGGTAGCATTATAAACATGAATAAATGATGTATCTGTAGCATACCTAGGTAGCATTATAAACATGAATAAATGATGTATCTGTAGCATACCTAGGTAGCATTATAAACATTTATAAATGGTGTGTATGTAGCATACCTAGGTAGCATTATAAACAGGAATAAATGATGTATCTGTAGCATACCTAGGTAGCATTATAAACATTTATAAATGGTGTGTATGTAGCATACCTAGGTAGCATTATAAACATGAATAAATGATGTAACTGTAGCATACCTAGGTAGCATTATAAACATGAATAAATTATGTATCTGTAGCATACCTAGGTAGCATTATAAACATGAATAAATGATGTATCTGTAGCATACCTAGGTAGCATTATAAACATGAATAAATGATGTATCTGTAGCATACCTAGGTAGCATTATAAACATGAATAAATGGTGTGTCTGTAGCATACCTAGGTAGCATTATAAACATGAATAAATTATGTATCTGTAGCATACCTAGGTAGCATTATAAACATGAATAAATGGTGTGTCTGTAGCACACCTAGGTAGCATTATAATATAAACATGAATACATGGTGTATCTGTAGCATACCTAGGTAGCATTATAAACATGAATAAATGGTGTGTATGTAGCATACCTAGGTAGCATTATAAACATGAATAAATTATGTATCTTTAGCATACCTAGGTAGCATTTTAAACATGAATAAATGGTGTTTCTGTAGCATACCTAGGTAGCATTATAAACATGAATAAATGGTGTGTCTGTAGCATACCTAGGTAGCATTATAAACATGAATAAATGGTGTGTATGTAGCATACCTAGGTAGCATTATAAAAATGAATAAATGATGTATCTGTAGCATACCTAGGTAGCATTATAAACATGAATAAATTATGTATCTGTAGCATACCTAGGTAGCATTATAAACATGAATAAATGGTGTAATTGTAGCATTCCTAGGTAGCATTATAAACATGAATAAATGGTGTGTCTGTAGCATACCTAGGTAGCATTATAAACATGAATAAATGATGTATCTGTAGCATACCTAGGTAGCATTATAAACATGAATAAATGGTGTATCTGTAGCATACCTAGGTAGCATTATAAACATGAATAAATGGTGTATCTGTAGCATACCTAGGTAGCATTATAAACATGATTAAATGGTGTGTATGTAGCATACCTAGGTAGCATTATAAACATGAATAAATGATGTGTCTGTAGCATACCTAGGTAGCATTATAAACATGAATAAGTGATGTATCTGTAGCATACCCAGGTAGCATTATAAACATGAATAAATGATGTATCTGTAGCATACCTAGGTAGAATTATAAACATGAATAAATGATGTATCTGTAGCATACCTAGGTAGCATTATAAACATGAATAAATGATGTATCTGTAGCATACCTAGGTAGCATTATAAACATGAATAAATGATGTATCTGTAGCATACCTAGGTAGCATTATAAACATTTATAAATGGTGTGTATGTAGCATACCTAGGTAGCATTATAAACAGGAATAAATGATGTATCTGTAGCATACCTAGGTAGCATTATAAACATTTATAAATGTGGTGTATGTAGCATACCTAGGTAGCATTATAAACATGAATAAATGATGTAACTGTAGCATACCTAGGTAGCATTATAAACATGAATAAATTATGTATCTGTAGCATACCTAGGTAGCATTATAAACATGAATAAATGGTATGTCTGTAGCATACCTAGGTAACATTATAAACATGAATAAATGGTGTGTATGTAGCATACCTAGGTAGCATTATAAACATGATTAAATTATGTATCTGTAGCATACCTAGGTAGCATTATAAACATGATTAAATGGTGTGTATGTAGCATACCTAGGTAGCATTATAAACATGAATAAATGGTGTGTATGTAGAATACCTAGGTAGCATTATAAACATGATTAAATGGTGTGTATGTAGCATAAGTAGGTAGCATTATAAACATGAATAAATGATGTATCTGTAGCATACCTAGGTAGCATTATAAACATGAATAAATGATGTATCTGTAGCATACCTAGGTAGCATTATAAACATGAATAAATGGTGTGTCTGTAGCATACCTAGGTAGCATTATAAACATGAATAAATTATGTATCTGTAGCATACCTAGGTAGCATTATAAACATGAATAAATGGTGTGTCTATAGCACACCTAGGTAGCATTATAAACATGAATACATGGTGTATCTGTAGCATACCTAAGTAGCATTATAAACATGATTAAATGGTGTGTATGTAGCATACCTAGGTAGCATTATAAACATGAATAAATGATGTATCTGTAGCATACCTAGGTAGCATTATTAAACATGATTAAATGGTGTGTCTGTAGCATACCTAAGTAGCATTAAAAACATGAATAAATGGTGTGTCTGTAGCCTACCTAGGTAACATTATAAACATGAATAAATGATGTATCTATAGCATACATAGGTAGCATTATAAACATGAATAAATGGTGTGTCTGTAGCATACCTAGGTAGCATTATAAACATGAATAAATGATGTATCTGTAGCATACCTAGGTAGCATTATAAACATGAATAAATGATGTATCTGTAGCATACCTAGGTAGCATTATAAACATGAATAAATGGTGTGTCTGTAGCATACTTAGGTAGCATTATAAACATGAATAAATGGTGTGTCTGTAGCATACCTAGGTAGCATTATAAACATGAATAAATGATGTATCTGTAGCATACCTAGGTAGCATTATAAACATGAATAAATGGTGTGTCTGTAGCATACCTAGGTAGCATTATAAACATGAATAAATGGTGTGTCTGTAGCATACCTAGGTAGCATTATAAACATGAATAAATGATGTGTCTGTAGCATACCTAGGTAGCATTATAAACATGAATAAATGATGTGACTGTAGCATACCTAGGTAGCATTATAAACATGAATAAATGATGTGACTGTAGCATACCTAGGTAGCATTATAAATATGATTAAATGGTGTGTCTGTAGCATACCTAGGTAGCATTATAAACATGAATAAATGGTGTGTATGTAGCATACCTAGGTAGCATTATAAACATGAATAAATGATGTATCTGTAGCATACCTAGGTAGCATTATAAACATGAATAAATGATGTATCTGTAGCATACCTAGGTAGCATTATAAACATGAATAAATGGTGTGTCTGTAGCATACCTAGGTAGCATTATAAACATGAATAAATTATGTATCTGTAGCATACCTAGGTAGCATTATAAACATGAATAAATGGTGTGTCTGTAGCACACCTAGGTAGCATTATAAACATGAATACATGGTGTATCTGTAGCATACCTAAGTAGCATTATAAACATGATTAAATGGTGTGTATGTAGCATACCTAGGTAGCATTATAAACATGAATAAATGATGTATCTGTAGCATACCTATGTAGCATTATAAACATGAATAAATGGTGTGTCTGTAGCATACCTAGGTAGCATTATAAACATGAATAAATGGTGTGTCTGTAGCATACCTAGGTAGCATTATAAACATGAATAAATGATGTGTCTGTAGCATACCTAGGTAGCATTATAAACATGAATAAATGATGTGACTGTAGCATACCTAGGTAGCATTATAAACATGAATAAATGATGTATCTGTAGCATACCTAGGTAGCATTATAAACATGAATAAATTGTGTGTCTGTAGCATACTTAGGTAGCATTATAAACATGAATAAATGGTGTGTCTGTAGCATACCTAGGTAGCATTATAAACATGAATAAATGATGTATCTGTAGCATACCTAGGTAGCATTATAAACATGAATAAATGGTGTGTCTGTAGCATACCTAGGTAGCATTATAAACATGAATAAATGGTGTGTCTGTAGCATACCTAGGTAGCATTATAAACATGAATAAATGATGTGTCTGTAGCATACCTAGGTAGCATTATAAACATGAATAAATGATGTGACTGTAGCATACATAGGTAGCATTATAAACATGATTAAATGATGTATCTGTAGCATACCTAGGTAGCATTATAAACATGATTAAATGGTGTGTCTGTAGCATACCTAGGTAGCATTATAAACATGACTAAATGGTGTGTATTTAGCATACCTAGGTAGCATTATAAACATGAATAAATGATGTATCTGTAGCATACCTGGGTAGCATTATAAACATGAATAAATGATGTATCTGTAGCATACCTAGGTAGCATTATAAACATGAATAAATGGTGTGTCTGTAGCATACCTAGGTAGCATTATAAACATGAATAAATGGTGTGTATGTAGCATACCTAGGTAGCATTATAAACATGTATAAATGGTGTGTCTGTAGCACACCTAGGTAGCATTATAAACATGAATACATGGTGTATCTGTAGCATACCTAAGTAGCATTATAAACATGATTAAATGGTGTGTATGTAGCATACCTAGGTAGCATTATAAACATGAATAAATGATGTATCTGTAGCATACCTAGGTAGCATTATAAACATGATTAAATGGTGTGTCTGTAGCATACCTAAGTAGCATTAAAAACATGAATAAATGGTGTGTCTGTAGCCTACCTAGGTAACATTATAAACATGAATAAATGATGTATCTATAGCATACATAGGTAGCATTATAAACATGAATAAATGGTGTGTCTGTAGCATACCTAGGTAGCATTATAAACATGAATAAATGATGTATCTGTAGCATACCTAGGTAGCATTATAAACATGAATAAATGATGTATCTGTAGCATACCTAGGTAGCATTATAAACATGAATAAATGGTGTGTCTGTAGCATACCTAGGTAGCATTATAAACATGAATAAATGGTGTGTCTGTAGCATACCTAGGTAGCATTATAAACATGAATAAATTATGTATCTGTAGCATACCTAGGTAGCATTATAAACATGAATAAATTATGTATCTGTAGCATACCTAGGTAGCATTATAAACATGAATAAATGGTGTGTCTGTAGCATACCTAGGTAGCATTATAAACATGAATAAATGGTGTGTCTGTAGCATACCTAGGTAGCATTATAAACATGAATAAATGGTGTGTCTGTAGCATACCTAGGTAGCATTATACACATGAATAAATGGTGTGTATGTAGCATACCTAGGTAGCATTATAAACATGAATAAATGGTGTGTCTGTAGCATACCTAGGTAGCATTATAAACATGAATAAATGATGTATCTGTAGCATACCTAGGTAGCATTATAAACATTAATAAATGATGTATCTGTAGCATACCTAGGTAGCATTATAAACATGAATAAATGATGTGTCTGTAGCATACCTAGGTAGCATTACAAACATGAATAAATTATGTATCTGTAGCATACCTAGGTAGCATTATAAACATTAATAGTGTGTCTGTAGCATACCTAGGTAGCATTATAAACATGATTAAATGGTGTGTCTGTAGGATACCTAGGTAGCATTATAAAAATGAATAAATGGTGTGTATGTAGCATACCTAGGTAGCATTATAAACATGAATAAATGATGTGTCTGTAGCATACCTAGGTAGCATTATAAACATGAATAAATGATGTATCTGTAGCATACCTAGGTAGCATTATAAACATGAATAAATGATGTATCTGTAGCATACCTAGGTAGCATTATAAACATGAATAAATGGTGTATCTGTAGCATACCTAGGTAGCATTATAAACATGATTAAATGGTGTGTCTGTAGCATACCTAGGTAGCATTATAAACATGAATAAATGATGTGTCTGTAGCATACCTAGGTAGCATTATAAACATGAATACATTATGTATCTGTAGCATACCTAGGTAGCATTATAAACATGAATAAATGATGTATCTGTAGCAAACCTAGGTAGCATTATAAACATGAATAAATGGTGTATCTGTAGCATACCTAGGTAGAATTATAAACATGAATAAATGGTGTGTATGTAGCATACCTAGGTAGCATTATAAACATGATTAAATGGTGTGTATGTAGCATACCTAGGTAGCATTATAAACATGAATAAATTATGTGTCTGTAGCATACCTAGGTAGCATTATAAACATGATTAAATGGTGTGTCTGTAGCATACCTAAGTAGCATTATAAACATGATTAAATGGTGTGTATGTAGCATACCTAGGTAGCATTATAAACAATAATAAATTATGTATCTGTAGCATACCTAGGTAGCATTATAATAATGAATAAATGATGTATCTGTAGCATACCTAGGTAGCATTATAAACATGATTAAATGGTGTGTCTGTAGCATACCTAGGTAGCATTATAAACATGCATAAATGGTGTGTATGTAGCATACCTAGGTAGCATTATAAACATGAATAAATGATGTATCTGTAGCATAAATAGGTAGCATTATAAACATGAATAAATGGTGTGTATGTAGCATACCTAGGTAGCATTATAAACATGAATAAATTATGTATCTGTAGCATACCTAGGTAGCATTATAAACATGAATAAATGGTGTGTATGTAGCATACCTAGGTAGCATTATAAACATGAATAAATGATGTATCTGTAGCATACCTAGGTAGCATTATAAACATGAATAAATGATGTGTCTGTAGCATACCTAGGTAGCATTATACACATGAATAAATGGTGTGTATGTAGCATACCTAGGTAGCATTATAAACATGAATAAATTATGTATCTGTAGCATACCTAGGTAGCATTATAAACATTGATAGTGTGTCTGTAGCATACCTAGGTAGCATTACAAACATGAATAAATTATGTATCTGTAGCATACCTAGGTAGCATTATAAACATGAATAAATGATGTGTCTGTATCATACCTAGGTAGCATTATAAATATTAATAGTGTGTCTGTAGCATACCTAGGTAGCATTATAAACATGAATAAATGATGTGTCTGTATCATACCTAGGTAGCATTATAAACATGAATAAATGGTGTGTCTGTAGCATACCTAGGTAGCATTATAAACATGAATAAATGGTGTGTCTGTAGCTTACCTAGGTAGCATTATAAACATGAATAAATGGAGTGTATGTAGCATAACTAGGTAGCATTATAAACATGAATAAACAATGTATCTGTAGCATACCTAGGTAGCATTATAAACATGAATAAATAGTGTGTATGTAGCATACCTAGGTAGCATTATAAACATGAATAAATGATGTGTCTGTAGCATACCTAGGTAGCATTATAAACATGAATAAATTATGTATCTGTAGCATACCTAGGTAGCATTATAAACATGAATAAATGATGTATCTGTAGCATACCTAGGTAGCATTATAAACATGAATAAATGATGTATCTGTAGCATACCTAGGTAGCATTATAAATATGAATAAATGATGTATCTGTAGCATACCTAGGTAGCATTATAAACATGAATAAATGATGTATCTGTAGCATACCTAGGTAGCATTATAAACATGAATAAATTGTGTATCTGTAGCATACCTAGGTAGCATTATAAACATGATTAAATGGTGTGTATGTAGCATACCTAGGTAGCATTATAAACATGAATAAATTATGTGTCTGTAGCATACCTAGGTAGCATTATAAACATGATTAAATGGTGTGTCTGTAGCATACCTAAGTAGCATTAAAAACATGAATAAATGATGTATCTATAGCATACCTAGGTAGCATTGTAAACATGAATAAATGGTGTGTCTGTAGCATACCTAGGTAGCATTATAAACATTAATAAATGATGTATCTGTAGCATACCTAGGTAGCATTATAATAATGAATAAATGATGTATCTGTAGCATACCTAGGTAGCATTATAAACATGAATAAATGGTGTGTCTGTAGCATACCTAGGTAGCATTATAAACATGATTAAATGGTGTGTCTGTAGCATACCTAGGTAGCATTATAAACATGAATAAATGGTGTGTATGTAGCATAACTAGGTAGCATTATAAACATGAATAAATGATGTATCTGTAGCATACCTAGGTAGCATTATAAACATGAATAAATGGTGTGTATGTAGCATACCTAGGTAGCATTATAAACATGAATAAATTATGTATCTGTAGCATACCTAGGTAGCATTATAAACATGAATAAATGGTGTGTATGTAGCATACATAGGTAGCATTATAAACATGAATAAATGCTGTATCTGTAGCATACCTAGGTAGCATTATAAACATTAATAAATTATGTATCTGTAGCATACCTAGGTAGCATTATAAACATGAATAAATGGTGTGTCTGTAGCATACCTAGGTAGCATTATAAACATGAATAAATGGTGTGTCTGTAGCATACCTAGGTAGCATTATAAACATGAATAAATGATGTATCTGTAGCATACCTAGGTAGCATTATAAACATTAATAAATGATGTATCTGTAGCATACCTAGGTAGCATTATAAACATGAATCAATTATGTATCTGTAGCATACCTAGGTAGCATTATAAACATGAATAAATGCTGTATCTGTAGCATACCTAGGTAGCATTATAAACATTAATAAATTATGTATCTGTAGCATACCTAGGTAGCATTATAAACATGAATAAATGGTGTGTCTGTAGCATACCTAGGTAGCATTATAAACATGAATAAATGGTGTGTCTGTAGCATACCTAGGTAGCATTATAAACATGAATAAATGATGTATCTGTAGCATACCTAGGTAGCATTATACACATGAATAAATGGTGTGTATGTAGCATACCTAGGTAGCATTATAAACATGAATAAATTATGTATCTGTAGCATACCTAGGTAGCATTATAAACATGATTAAATGGTGTGTATGTAGCATACCTAGGTAGCATTATAAACATTAATAAATGATGTATCTGTAGCATACCTAGGTAGCATTATAAACATGAATCATTTATGTATCTGTAGCATACCTAGGTAGCATTATAAACATGAATCAATTATGTATCTGTAGCATACCTAGGTAGCATTATAAACATGAATAAATGGTGTGTCTGTAGCATACCTAGGTAGCATTATAAACATGAATAAATGGTGTGTCTGTAGCATACCTAGGTAGCATTATAAACATGAATAAATGGTGTGTCTGTAGCATACCTAGGTAGCATTATACACATGAATAAATGGTGTGTATGTAGCATACCTAGGTAGCATTATAAACATGAATAAATGGTGTGTCTGTAGCATACCTAGGTAGCATTATAAACATGAATAAATGATGTATCTGTAGCATACCTAGGTAGCATTATAAACATTAATAAATGATGTATCTGTAGCATACCTAGGTAGCATTATAAACATGAATAAATGGTGTGTCTGTAGCATACCTAGGTAGCATTATAAACATGAATAAATTATGTGTCTGTAGCATACCTAGGTAGCATTACAAACATGAATAAATTATGTATCTGTAGCATACCTAGGTAGCATTATAAACATTAATAGTGTGTCTGTAGCATACCTAGGTAGCATTATAAACATGATTAAATGGTGTGTCTGTAGGATACCTAGGTAGCATTATAAAAATGAATAAATGGTGTGTATGTAGCATACCTAGGTAGCATTATAAACATGAATAAATGATGTGTCTGTAGCATACCTAGGTAGCATTATAAACATGAATAAATGATGTATCTGTAGCATACCTAGGTAGCATTATAAACATGAATAAATGATGTATCTGTAGCATACCTAGGTAGCATTATAAACATGATTAAATGGTGTGTCTGTAGGATACCTAGGTAGCATTATAAACATGATTAAATGGTGTGTCTGTAGCATACCTAGGTAGCATTATAAACATGAATAAATTATGTGTCTGTAGCATACCTAGGTAGCATTATAAACATGAATACATTATGTATCTGTAGCATACCTAGGTAGCATTATAAACATGAATATATGGTGTATCTGTAGCATACCTAGTTAGAATTATAAACATGAATAAATGGTGTGTATGTAGCATACCTAGGTAGCATTATAAACATGATTAAATGGTGTGTATGTAGCATACCTAGGTAGCATTATAAACATGAATAAATTATGTGTCTGTAGCATACCTAGGTAGCATTATAAACATGATTAAATGGTGTGTCTGTAGCATACCTAAGTAGCATTATAAACATGATTAAATGGTGTGTATGTAGCATACCTAGGTAGCATTATAAACATGAATAAATGATGTATCTATAGCATACCTAGGTAGCATTATAAACATGAATAAATGATGTATCTGTAGCATACCTAGGTAGCATTATAAACATGAATAAATGGTGTGTCTGTAGCATACCTAGGTAGCATTATAAACAATAATAAATTATGTATCTGTGGCATACCTAGGTAGCATTATAATAATGAATAAATGATGTATCTGTAGCATACCTAGGTAGCATTATAAACATGATTAAATGGTGTGTCTGTAGCATACCTAGGTAGCATTATAAACATGAATAAATGGTGTGTATGTAGCATACCTAGGTAGCATTATAAACATGAATAAATGCTGTATCTGTAGCATACCTAGGAAGCATTATAAACATGAATAAATGATGTATCTGTAGCATACCTAGGTAGCATTATAAACATGAATAAATGGTGTGTCTGTAGCATACCTAGGTAGCATTATAAACATGAATAAATGGTGTGTCTGTAGCATACCTAGGTAGCATTATAAACATGAATAAATGATGTATCTGTAGCATACCTAGGTAGCATTATAAACATGAATAAATGATGTGTCTGTAGCATACCTAGGTAGCATTATACACATGAATAAATGGTGTGTATGTAGCATACCTAGGTAGCATTATAAACATGAATAAATTATGTATCTGTAGCATACCTAGGTAGCATTATAAACATTGATAGTGTGTCTGTAGCATACCTAGGTAGCATTACAAACATGAATAAATTATGTATCTGTAGCATACCTAGGTAGCATTATAAACATGAATAAATGATGTGTCTGTATCATACCTAGGTAGCATTATAAACATTAATAGTGTGTCTGTAGCATACCTAGGTAGCATTATAAACATGAATAAATGATGTGTCTGTATCATACCTAGGTAGCATTATAAACATGAATAAATGGTGTGTCTGTAGCATACCTAGGTAGCATTATAAACATGAATAAATGGAGTGTATGTAGCATAACTAGGTAGCATTATAAACATGAATAAACAATGTATCTGTAGCATACCTAGGTAGCATTATAAACATGAATAAATAGTGTGTATGTAGCATACCTAGGTAGCATTATAAACATGAATAAATGATGTGTCTGTAGCATACCTAGGTAGCATTATAAACATGAATAAATGATGTATCTGTAGCATACCTAGGTAGCATTATAAACATGAATAAATGATGTATCTGTAGCATACCAAGGTAGCATTATAAACATGAATAAATGGTGTATCTGTAGCATACCTAGGTAGCATTATAAACATGATTAAATGGTGTGTATGTAGCATACCTAGGTAGCATTATAAACATGAATAAATTATGTGTCTGTAGCATACCTAGGTAGCATTATAAACATGATTAAATGGTGTGTCTGTAGCATACCTAAGTAGCATTAAAAACATGAATAAATGATGTATCTATAGCATACCTAGGTAGCATTATAAACATGAATAAATGGTGTGTCTGTAGCATACCTAGGTAGCATTATAAACATTAATAAATGATGTATCTGTAGCATACCTAGGTAGCATTATAATAATGAATAAATGATGTATCTGTAGCATACCTAGGTAGCATTATAATCATGAATAAATGGTGTGTCTGTAGCATACCTAGGTAGCATTATAAACATGATTAAATGGTGTGTCTGTAGCATACCTAGGTAGCATTATAAACATGAATAAATGGTGTGTATGTAACATAACTAGGTAGCATTATAAACATGAATAAATGATGTATCTGTAGCATACCTAGGTAGCATTATAAACATGAATAAATGGTGTGTATGTAGCATACCTAGGTAGCATTATAAACATGAATAAATTATGTATCTGTAGCATACCTAGGTAGCATTATAAACATGAATAAATGGTGTGTATGTAGCATACATAGGTAGCATTATAAACATGAATAAATGCTGTATCTGTAGCATACCTAGGTAGCATTATAAACATTAATAAATTATGTATCTGTAGCATACCTAGGTAGCATTATAAACATGAATAAATGGTGTGTCTGTAGCATACCTAGGTAGCATTATAAACATGAA
Source organism: Bombina bombina (assembly GCF_027579735.1). Taxonomy (NCBI): domain Eukaryota; kingdom Metazoa; phylum Chordata; class Amphibia; order Anura; family Bombinatoridae; genus Bombina; species Bombina bombina. The sequence continues at coordinate 1,437,297,290 of NC_069500.1, forward strand.
TAAATGGTGTGTCTGTAGCATACCTAGGTAGCATTATAAACATGAATAAATGATGTATCTGTAGCATACCTAGGTTGCATTATAAACATGCATAAATGATGTATCTGTAGCATACCTAGGTAGCATTATAAACATGAATCAATTATGTGTCTGTAGCATACCTAGGTAGCATTATAAACATGAATAAATGCTGTATCTGTAGCATACCTAGGTAGCATTATAAACATTAATAAATTATGTATCTGTAGCATACCTAGGTAGCATTATAAACATGAATAAATGGTGTGTCTGTAGCATACCTAGGTAGCATTATAAACATGAATAAATGGTGTGTCTGTAGCATACCTAGGTAGCATTATAAACATGAATAAATTATGTATCTGTAGCATACCTAGGTAGCATTATAAACATGATTAAATGGTGTGTATGTAGCATACCTAGGTAGCATTATAAACATTAATAAATGATGTATCTGTAGCATACCTAGGTAGCATTATAAACATGAATCAATTATGTATCTGTAGCATACCTAGGTAGCATTATACACATGAATAAATGATGTGTCTGTAGCATACCTAGGTAGCATTACAAATATGAATAAATTATGTATCTGTAGCATACCTAGGTAGCATTATAAACATTAATAGTGTGTCTGTAGCATACCTAGGTAGCATTATAAACATGAATAAATGATGTGTCTGTATCATACCTAGGTAGCATTATAAACATGAATAAATGATGTGTCTGTAGCATACCTAGGTAGCATTATAAACATTAATAAATGATGTGTATGTAGCATACCTAGGTAGCATTATAAACATGAATACATGATGTATCTGTAGCATACCTAGGTAGCATTATAAACATGAATAAATGGTGTGTCTGTAGCATACCTAGGTAGCATTATAAACATGAATAAATGATGTGTCTGTAGCATACCTAGGTAGCATTACAAACATGAATAAATTATGTATCTGTAGCATACCTAGGTAGCATTATAAACATGAATAAATGGTGTGTCTGTAGCATACCTAGGTAGCAGTATAAACATGAATAAATGGTGTGTCCGTAGCCTACCTAGGTAACATTATAAACATGAATAAATGGTGTTTGTAGCATACCTAGGTAGCATTATAAACATGAATAAATGATGTAGCAGTAGCATACCTAGGTAGCATTATAAACATGAATAAATGGTGTGTATGTAGCATAACTAGGTAGCATTATAAACATGAATAAATGATGTATCTGTAGCATACCTAGGTAGCATTATAAACATGAATAAATGGTGTGTATGTAGCATACCTAGGTAGCATTATAAACATGAATAAATTATGTATCTGTAGCATACCTAGGTAGCATTATAAACATGAATAAATGGTGTGTATGTAGCATACATAGGTAGCATTATAAACATGAATAAATGCTGTATCTGTAGCATACCTAGGTAGCATTATAAACATGAATAAATGGTGTATCTGTAGCATACCTAGGTAGCATTATAAACATGATTAAATGGTGTGTCTGTAGCATACCTAGGTAGCATTATAAACATGAATAAATGATGTGTCTGTAGCATACCTAGGTAGCATTATAAACATGAATACATTATGTATCTGTAGCATACCTAGGTAGCATTATAAACATGATTAAATGGTGTGTCTGTAGGATACCTAGGTAGCATTATAAAAATGAATAAATGGTGTGTATGTAGCATACCTAGGTAGCATTATAAACATGAATAAATGATGTGTCTGTAGCATACCTAGGTAGCATTATAAACATGAATAAATGATGTATCTGTAGCATACCTAGGTAGCATTATAAACATGAATAAATGATGTATCTGTAGCATACCTAGGTAGCATTATAAACATGAATAAATGGTGTATCTGTAGCATACCTAGGTAGCATTATAAACATGATTAAATGGTGTGTCTGTAGCATACCTAGGTAGCATTATAAACATGAATAAATGATGTGTCTGTAGCATACCTAGGTAGCATTATAAACATGAATACATTATGTATCTGTAGCATACCTAGGTAGCATTATAAACATGAATAAATGATGTATCTGTAGCAAACCTAGGTAGCATTATAAACATGAATAAATGGTGTATCTGTAGCATACCTAGGTAGAATTATAAACATGAATAAATGGTGTGTATGTAGCATACCTAGGTAGCATTATAAACATGATTAAATGGTGTGTATGTAGCATACCTAGGTAGCATTATAAACATGAATAAATTATGTGTCTGTAGCATACCTAGGTAGCATTATAAACATGATTAAATGGTGTGTCTGTAGCATACCTAAGTAGCATTATAAACATGATTAAATGGTGTGTATGTAGCATACCTAGGTAGCATTATAAACAATAATAAATTATGTATCTGTAGCATACCTAGGTAGCATTATAATAATGAATAAATGATGTATCTGTAGCATACCTAGGTAGCATTATAAACATGATTAAATGGTGTGTATGTAGCATACCTAGGTAGCATTATAAACATGAATAAATGATGTATCTGTAGCATACCTAGGTAGCATTATAAACATGAATAAATGGTGTGTATGTAGCATACCTAGGTAGCATTATAAACATGAATAAATTATGTATCTGTAGCATACCTAGGTAGCATTATAAACATGAATAAATGGTGTGTATGTAGCATACCTAGGTAGCATTATAAACATGAATAAATGATGTATCTGTAGCATACCTAGGTAGCATTATAAACATGAATAAATGATGTGTCTGTAGCATACCTAGGTAGCATTATACACATGAATAAATGGTGTGTATGTAGCATACCTAGGTAGCATTATAAACATGAATAAATTATGTATCTGTAGCATACCTAGGTAGCATTATAAACATTGATAGTGTGTCTGTAGCATACCTAGGTAGCATTACAAACATGAATAAATTATGTATCTGTAGCATACCTAGGTAGCATTATAAACATGAATAAATGATGTGTCTGTATCATACCTAGGTAGCATTATAAATATTAATAGTGTGTCTGTAGCATACCTAGGTTGCATTATAAACATGAATAAATGATGTGTCTGTATCATACCTAGGTAGCATTATAAACATGAATAAATGGTGTGTCTGTAGCATACCTAGGTAGCATTATAAACATGAATAAATGGTGTGTCTGTAGCTTACCTAGGTAGCATTATAAACATGAATAAATGGAGTGTATGTAGCATAACTAGGTAGCATTATAAACATGAATAAACAATGTATCTGTAGCATACCTAGGTAGCATTATAAACATGAATAAATAGTGTGTATGTAGCATACCTAGGTAGCATTATAAACATGAATAAATGATGTGTCTGTAGCATACCTAGGTAGCATTATAAACATGAATAAATGATGTATCTGTAGCATACCTAGGTAGCATTACAAACATGAATAAATGATGTATCTGTAGCATACCTAGGTAGCATTATAAACATGAATAAATGATGTATCTGTAGCATACCTAGGTAGCATTATAAATATGAATAAATGATGTATCTGTAGCATACCTAGGTAGCATTATAAACATGAATAAATGATGTATCTGTAGCATACCTAGGTAGCATTATAAACATGAATAAATTGTGTATCTGTAGCATACCTAGGTAGCATTATAAACATGATTAAATGGTGTGTATGTAGCATACCTAGGTAGCATTATAAACATGAATAAATTATGTGTCTGTAGCATACCTAGGTAGCATTATAAACATGATTAAATGGTGTGTCTGTAGCATACCTAAGTAGCATTAAAAACATGAATAAATGATGTATCTATAGCATACCTAGGTAGCATTATAAACATGAATAAATGGTGTGTCTGTAGCATACCTAGGTAGCATTATAAACATTAATAAATGATGTATCTGTAGCATACCTAGGAAGCATTATAAACATGATTAAATGGTGTGTCTGTAGCATACCTAGGTAGCATTATAAACATGATTAAATGGTGTGTCTGTAGCATACCTAGGTAGCATTATAAACATGAATAAATGGTGTGTATGTAGCATAACTAGGTAGCATTATAAACATGAATAAATGATGTATCTGTAGCATACCTAGGTAGCATTATAAACATGAATAAATGGTGTGTCTGTAGCATACCTAGGTAGCATTATAAACATGATTAAATGGTGTGTCTGTAGCATACCTAGGTAGCATTATAAACATGAATAAATGGTGTGTATGTAGCATAACTAGGTAGCATTATAAACATGAATAAATGATGTATCTGTAGCATACCTAGGTAGCATTATAAACATGAATAAATGGTGTGTATGTAGCATACCTAGGTAGCATTATAAACATGAATAAATTATGTATCTGTAGCATACCTAGGTAGCATTATAAACATGAATAAATGGTGTGTATGTAGCATACATAGGTAGCATTATAAACATGAATAAATGCTGTATCTGTAGCATACCTAGGTAGCATTATAAACATTAATAAATTATGTATCTGTAACATACCTAGGTAGCATTATAAACATGAATAAATGGTGTGTCTGTAGCATACCTAGGTAGCATTATAAACATGAATAAATGGTGTGTCTGTAGCATACCTAGGTAGCAATATAAACATGAATAAATGATGTATCTGTAGCATACCTAGGTAGCATTATAAACATTAATAAATGATGTATCTGTAGCATACCTAGGTAGCATTATAAACATGAATCAATTATGTATCTGTAGCATACCTAGGTAGCATTATAAACATGAATAAATGCTGTATCTGTAGCATACCTAGGTAGCATTATAAACATTAATAAATTATGTATCTGTAGCATACCTAGGTAGCATTATAAACATGAATAAATGGTGTGTCTGTAGCATACCTAGGTAGCATTATAAACATGAATAAATGGTGTGTCTGTAGCATACCTAGGTAGCATTATAAACATGAATAAATGATGTATCTGTAGCATACCTAGGTAGCATTATACACATGAATAAATGGTGTGTATGTAGCATACCTAGGTAGCATTATAAACATGAATAAATTATGTATCTGTAGCATACCTAGGTAGCATTATAAACATGATTAAATGGTGTGTATGTAGCATACCTAGGTAGCATTATAAACATTAATAAATGATGTATCTGTAGCATACCTAGGTAGCATTATAAACATGAATCAATTATGTATCTGTAGCATACCTAGGTAGCATTATAAACATGAATCAATTATGTATCTGTAGCATACCTAGGTAGCATTATAAACATGAATAAATGGTGTGTCTGTAGCATACCTAGGTAGCATTATAAACATGAATAAATGGTGTGTCTGTAGCATACCTAGGTAGCATTATAAACATGAATAAATGGTGTGTCTGTAGCATACCTAGGTAGCATTATACACATGAATAAATGGTGTGTATGTAGCATACCTAGGTAGCATTATAAACATGAATAAATGGTGTGTCTGTAGCATACCTAGGTAGCATTATAAACATGAATAAATGATGTATCTGTAGCATACCTAGGTAGCATTATAAACATTAATAAATGATGTATCTGTAGCATACCTAGGTAGCATTATAAACATGAATAAATGGTGTGTCTGTAGCATACCTAGGTAGCATTATAAACATGAATAAATGATGTGTCTGTAGCATACCTAGGTAGCATTACAAACATGAATAAATTATGTATCTGTAGCATACCTAGGTAGCATTATAAACATTAATAGTGTGTCTGTAGCATACCTAGGTAGCATTATAAACATGATTAAATGGTGTGTCTGTAGGATACCTAGGTAGCATTATAAAAATGAATAAATGGTGTGTATGTAGCATACCTAGGTAGCATTATAAACATGAATAAATGATGTGTCTGTAGCATACCTAGGTAGCATTATAAACATGAATAAATGATGTATCTGTAGCATACCTAGGTAGCATTATAAACATGAATAAATGATGTATCTGTAGCATACCTAGGTAGCATTATAAACATGAATAAATGGTGTATCTGTAGCATACCTAGGTAGCATTATAAACATGATTAAATGGTGTGTCTGTAGCATACCTAGGTAGCATTATAAACATGAATAAATTATGTGTCTGTAGCATACCTAGGTAGCATTATAAACATGAATACATTATGTATCTGTAGCATACCTAGGTAGCATTATAAACATGAATATATGGTGTATCTGTAGCATACCTAGTTAGAATTATAAACATGAATAAATGGTGTGTATGTAGCATACCTAGGTAGCATTATAAACATGATTAAATGGTGTGTATGTAGCATACCTAGGTAGCATTATAAACATGAATAAATTATGTGTCTGTAGCATACCTAGGTAGCATTATAAACATGATTAAATGGTGTGTCTGTAGCATACCTAAGTAGCATTATAAACATGATTAAATGGTGTGTATGTAGCATACCTAGGTAGCATTATAAACATGAATAAATGATGTATCTATAGCATACCTAGGTAGCATTATAAACATGAATAAATGATGTATCTGTAGCATACCTAGGTAGCATTATAAACATGAATAAATGGTGTGTCTGTAGCATACCTAGGTAGCATTATAAACAATAATAAATTATGTATCTGTGGCATACCTAGGTAGCATTATAATAATGAATAAATGATGTATCTGTAGCATACCTAGGTAGCATTATAAACATGATTAAATGGTGTGTCTGTAGCATATCTAGGTAGCATTATAAACATGCATAAATGGTGTGTATGTAGCATAACTAGGTAGCATTATAAACATGAATAAATGATGTATCTGTAGCATACCTAGGTAGCATTATAAACATGAATAAATGGTGTGTATGTAGCATACCTAGGTAGCATTATAAACATGAATAAATGCTGTATCTGTAGCATACCTAGGAAGCATTATAAACATGAATAAATGATGTATCTGTAGCATACCTAGGTAGCATTATAAACATGAATAAATGGTGTGTCTGTAGCATACCTAGGTAGCATTATAAACATGAATAAATGGTGTGTCTGTAGCATACCTAGGTAGCATTATAAACATGAATAAATGATGTATCTGTAGCATACCTAGGTAGCATTATAAACATGAATAAATGATGTGTCTGTAGCATACCTAGGTAGCATTATACACATGAATAAATGGTGTGTATGTAGCATACCTAGGTAGCATTATAAACATGAATAAATTATGTATCTGTAGCATACCTAGGTAGCATTATAAACATTGATAGTGTGTCTGTAGCATACCTAGGTAGCATTACAAACATGAATAAATTATGTATCTGTAGCATACCTAGGTAGCATTATAAACATGAATAAATGATGTGTCTGTATCATACCTAGGTAGCATTATAAACATTAATAGTGTGTCTGTAGCATACCTAGGTAGCATTATAAACATGAATAAATGATGTGTCTGTATCATACCTAGGTAGCATTATAAACATGAATAAATGGTGTGTCTGTAGCATACCTAGGTAGCATTATAAACATGAATAAATGGAGTGTATGTAGCATAACTAGGTAGCATTATAAACATGAATAAACAATGTATCTGTAGCATACCTAGGTAGCATTATAAACATGAATAAATAGTGTGTATGTAGCATACCTAGGTAGCATTATAAACATGAATAAATGATGTGTCTGTAGCATACCTAGGTAGCATTATAAACATGAATAAATGATGTATCTGTAGCATACCTAGGTAGCATTATAAACATGAATAAATGATGTATCTGTAGCATACCTAGGTAGCATTATAAACATGAATAAATGGTGTATCTGTAGCATACCTAGGTAGCATTATAAACATGATTAAATGGTGTGTATGTAGCATACCTAGGTAGCATTATAAACATGAATAAATTATGTGTCTGTAGCATACCTAGGTAGCATTATAAACATGATTAAATGGTGTGTCTGTAGCATACCTAAGTAGCATTAAAAACATGAATAAATGATGTATCTATAGCATACCTAGGTAGCATTATAAACATGAATAAATGGTGTGTCTGTAGCATACCTAGGTAGCATTATAAACATTAATAAATGATGTATCTGTAGCATACCTAGGTAGCATTATAATAATGAATAAATGATGTATCTGTAGCATACCTAGGTAGCATTATAATCATGAATAAATGGTGTGTCTGTAGCATACCTAGGTAGCATTATAAACATGATTAAATGGTGTGTCTGTAGCATACCTAGGTAGCATTATAAACATGAATAAATGGTGTGTATGTAGCATAACTAGGTAGCATTATAAACATGAATAAATGATGTATCTGTAGCATACCTAGGTAGCATTATAAACATGAATAAATGGTGTGTATGTAGCATACCTAGGTAGCATTATAAACATGAATAAATTATGTATCTGTAGCATACCTAGGTAGCATTATAAACATGAATAAATGGTGTGTATGTAGCATACATAGGTAGCATTATAAACATGAATAAATGCTGTATCTGTAGCATACCTAGGTAGCATTATAAACATTAATAAATTATGTATCTGTAGCATACCTAGGTAGCATTATAAACATGAATAAATGGTGTGTCTGTAGCATACCTAGGTAGCATTATAAACATGAATAAATGGTGTGTCTGTAGCATACCTAGGTAGCATTATAAACATGAATAAATGATGTATCTGTAGCATACCTAGGTTGCATTATAAACATGAATAAATGATGTATCTGTAGCATACCTAGGTAGCATTATAAACATGAATAAATGATGTATCTGTAGCATACCTAGGTAGCATTATAAACATGAATCAATTATGTGTCTGTAGCATACCTAGGTAGCATTATAAACATGAATAAATGCTGTATCTGTAGCATACCTAGGTAGCATTATAAACATTAATAAATTATGTATCTGTAGCATACCTAGGTAGCATTATAAACATGAATAAATGGTGTGTCTGTAGCATACCTAGGTAGCATTATAAACATGAATAAATGGTGTGTCTGTAGCATACCTAGGTAGCATTATAAACATGAATAAATTATGTATCTGTAGCATACCTAGGTAGCATTATAAACATGATTAAATGGTGTGTATGTAGCATACCTAGGTAGCATTATAAACATTAATAAATGATGTATCTGTAGCATACCTAGGTAGCATTATAAACATGAATAAATGGTGTGTCTGTAGCATACCTAGGTAGCATTATAAACATGAATAAATTATGTATCTGTAGCATACCTAGGTAGCATTATAAACATGATTAAATGGTGTGTATGTAGCATACCTAGGTAGCATTATAAACATTAATAAATGATGTATCTGTAGCATACCTAGGTAGCATTATAAACATGAATCAATTATGTATCTGTAGCATACCTAGGTAGCATTATACACATGAATAAATGATGTGTCTGTAGCATACCTAGGTAGCATTACAAATATGAATAAATTATGTATCTGTAGCATACCTAGGTAGCATTATAAACATTAATAGTGTGTCTGTAGCATACCTAGGTAGCATTATAAACATGAATAAATGATGTGTCTGTATCATACCTAGGTAGCATTATAAACATGAATAAATGATGTGTCTGTAGCATACCTAGGTAGCATTATAAACATTAATAAATGATGTGTATGTAGCATACCTAGGTAGCATTATAAACATGAATACATGATGTATCTGTAGCATACCTAGGTAGCATTATAAACATGAATAAATGGTGTGTCTGTAGCATACCTAGGTAGCATTATAAACATGAATAAATGATGTGTCTGTAGCATACCTAGGTAGCATTACAAACATGAATAAATTATGTATCTGTAGCATACCTAGGTAGCATTATAAACATGAATAAATGGTGTGTCTGTAGCATACCTAGGTAGCAGTATAAACATGAATAAATGGTGTGTCCGTAGCCTACCTAGGTAACATTATAAACATGAATAAATGGTGTTTGTAGCATACCTAGGTAGCATTATAAACATGAATAAATGATGTAGCAGTAGCATACCTAGGTAGCATTATAAACATGAATAAATGGTGTGTATGTAGCATAACTAGGTAGCATTATAAACATGAATAAATGATGTATCTGTAGCATACCTAGGTAGCATTATAAACATGAATAAATGGTGTGTATGTAGCATACCTAGGTAGCATTATAAACTTGAATAAATTATGTATCTGTAGCATACCTAGGTAGCATTATAAACATGAATAAATGGTGTGTATGTAGCATACATAGGTAGCATTATAAACATGAATAAATGCTGTATCTGTAGCATACCTAGGTAGCATTATAAACATTAATAAATTATGTATCTGTAGCATACCTAGGTAGCATTATAAACATGAATAAATGGTGTGTCTGTAGCATACCTAGGTAGCATTATAAACATGAATAAATGGTGTGTCTGTAGCATACCTAGGTAGCATTATAAACATGAATAAATGATGTATCTGTAGCATACCTAGGTAGCATTATAAACATGAATAAATGATGTATCTGTAGCATACCTAGGTAGCATTATAAACATGAATCAATTATGTATCTGTAGCATACCTAGGTAGCATTATAAACATGAATAAATGCTGTATCTGTAGCATACCTAGGTAGCATTATGAACATTAATAAATTATGTATCTGTAGCATACCTAGGTAGCATTATAAACATGAATAAATGGTGTGTCTGTAGCATACCTAGGTAGCATTATAAACATGAATAAATGGTGTGTCTGTAGCATACCTAGGTAGCATTATAAACATGAATAAATTATGTATCTGTAGCATACCTAGGTAGCATTATACACATGAATAAATGGTGTGTATGTAGCATACCTAGGTAGCATTATAAACATGAATAAATTATGTATCTGTAGCATACCTAGGTAGCATTATAAACATGATTAAATGGTGTGTATGTAGCATACCTAGGTAGCATTATAAACATTAATAAATGATGTATCTGTAGCATACCTAGGTAGCATTATAAACATGAATCAATTATGTATCTGTAGCATACCTAGGTAGCATTATAAACATGAATAAATGATGTGTCTGTAGCATACCTAGGTAGCATTATAAACATTAATAAATGATGTGTATGTAGCATACCTAGGTAGCATTATAAACATGAATAAATGATGTATCTGTAGCATACCTAGGTAGCATTATAAACATGAATAAATGGTGTGTCTGTAGCATACCTAGGTAGCATTATAAACATGAATAAATGATGTGTCTGTAGCATACCTAGGTAGCATTACAAACATTAATAGTGTGTCTGTAGCATACCTAGGTAGCATTATAAACATGAATAAATTATGTGTCTGTAGCATACCTAGGTAGCATTATAAACATTAATAAATGATATGTATGTAGCATACCTAGGTAGCATTATAAACATGAATAAATGGTGTGTCTGTAGCATACCTAGGTAGCATTATAAACATGAATAAATGGTGTGTCTGTAGCATACCTAGGTAGCATTATAAACATGAATAAATGGTGTGTATGTAGCATAACTAGGTAGCATTATAAACATGAATAAACAATGTATCTGTAGCATACCTAGGTAGCATTATAAACATGAATAAATGGTGTGTCTGTAGCATACCTAGGTAGCATTATAAACATGAATAAATGATGTGTCTGTAGCATACCTAGGTAGCATTATAAACATGAATAAATGGTGTGTCTGTAGCATACCTAGGTAGCATTATAAACATGAATAAATGGTGTGTCTGTAGCATACCTAGGTAGCAGTATAAACATGAATAAATGGTGTGTCTGTAGCCTACCTAGGTAACATTATAAACATGAATAAATGGTGTTTGTAGCATACCTAGGTAGCATTATAAACATGAATAAATTATGTGTCTGTGGCATACCTAGATAGCATTATAAACATGAATAAATGATGTAGCAGTAGCATACCTAGGTAGCATTATAAACATGAATAAATGATGTATCTGTAGCATACCTAGGTAGCATTATAAACATGATTAAATGATGTATCTGTAGCATACCTAGGTAGCATTATAAACATGAATAAATTATGTATCTGTAGCATACCTAGGTAGCATTATAAACATGAATAAATGGTGTGTATGTAGCATACCTAGGTAGCATTATAAACATGAATAAATGATGTATCTGTAGCATACCTAGGTAGCAGTATAAACATGAATAAATGGTGTGTCTGTAGCATACCTAGGTAGCATTATAAACATGACTAAATGGTGTGTCTGTAGCATACCTAGGTAGCATTATAAACATGAATAAATGGTGTGTCTGTAGCATACCTAGGTAGCATTATAAACATTAATAAATGGTGTGTCTGTAGCATACCTAGGTAGCATTATAAACAGGAATACATGGTGTGTATGTAGCATACCTAGGTAGCATTATAAACATGATTAAATGGTGTGTATGTAGCCTACCTAGGTAACAAAAACAGATTAGGGGTTAATTAATGTAGGTACGTGGCAGCGATGTTAGGTACGGCAGATTAGGGGTTAATAATATTTAACTAATGTTTGCGAGGCAGAAGTGCGGCGGTTTAGGGGTTAATATGTTTATTATAGTGGCAGCGATGTGGGGAGCGGCAGATTAGGGGTTAATAATTTTATTTTAGTGTTTGCGATGCGGGAGGGCCTCGGTTTAGGGGTTAATAGGTGGTTTATGGGTGTTAGTGTACTTTTTAGTACTTTAGTTATGAGTTTTATGCTACAGCTTTGTAGTGTAAAACTCATAACTACTGACTTTAAAAAGCGTTACCAATCTTGCGGTATGGGGTGTACCGCTCACTTTTTGGCCTTCCAGGACAAGCTCGTAATACCGGCGCTATGGAAGTCCCATTGAAAATAGACTATACGCAAATTGTGTAAGTTGATTTGCGGTAAGGCCAAAAAAGTGTGCGGTGCCCCTAAATCTGCAAGACTCGTAATAGCAGGGGGCATTAAAAAGCAGCGTTAGGACCTGTTAACGCTGCTTTTTCACCTTACCGCAAAACTTGTAATCTAGCCGATTGTTTGTTAAGTTGTTCTACTATCCAATGTAAAACAGGAAAACATGGGTAGAACATATTAGTCATTTGAAAAACTAGATAAATGCAGAAACCGTGTACCGTAATAGTAATGCGTTAAACTCAGTGGCCTAGAGTACAAGTCACGTGGAAAATTATTTCCTGCAATTGCAAAAACACTGCGCGTTTTCTCACTTTTGCACATTTGTTGTTGCACAGGTATTAAAAGTTGAAAAAACATAAGGAGGCTTGTATACTACCCTGGTGAGTCTGTTTTCAGTAGACTCATTTTTATGTAGTTGTTTTTTGCATGTTTCCTATTTAATCTTCACAGGTTGGGCACGTTGAGGCTCACTGATCCCATGAGACCCACCACTACAGGACACCCTTAATCATACCTTCCTTTCCACAAACACCATTCAAGACTTTGCTCCTTGTTACATTTGGATTTTTGGACTATTCATTGCCATTTTTCACTCTCACTTTGCCTCAGGAGGGGCGCTCATTCATAAGTACACATTTTATTGTTGATACCCGGGTATTATCATTTTTTGTTCCACATGTGATAATTTGTCACCTTCTATTGTGTCACTATTTTTGCACTCTCATTGTGCACTTTGCAGTTAGGTGTATACACTTCCTATGTTCTATTGTTTTATTCTCATTTTGTTTCTATATGCATTCATATTCTGCCCATGTGTGGTCAGATTGGTCATAATTAAATCTTTGTTTTAACTTTTCTGTTAATTGGTTGTATTTTTTTTTTTTTTTATGAGATCCCCTTTGTAAAGTAAGGTTCTACCCACATCTTGATCAGTAACCTTAAGCCCTTGGCGCTCCTAATTTGTCCTTTTTATCCGTTCAACCTAAAAGGCTTGCGTTGCAGCCTATACCGACACAATCCATACCGCCATCTGAGAGCAGTAGTTATGAGTTTTGCACAACAAAAATGTTTTACAAAACGCATAACTAAAATGTAATAAAGTACACTAACACCCATAAACTACCTATTTAACCCTAAACTGACACCCACCCACATCGCAAACACTACATTAAACCTATTAACCCCTAATCTGCCACCCACCCACATAGCGACTAATTAATAAACCTATTAACCCCAATCTGCCGCCCACCCACATCGCGACTGTTAAATAAACCTAGTAACCCCTAATCTGCCACCCACCCACATCGCCAACACTATAATAAACCTATTAACCACTAAATCTCCGGCCCCCCACATTGCCGCTACTAAATAAACCTATTAACCCCTAAACCTCTGGCCCCCCACATCGCTGCTACTAAATAAACCTATTAACCCCTAAACCACCAGCCCCCCACATCGCAAAACATTAAATAAAAATATTAACTCCTAAACCTAACACCCCCTAACTTAAAATTACAATATAACTATTTAAATAAATAAAAAAACTTACCTGTGAAATAAAAATAAACCTAACATTAAATTATAAATTAACCTAACATTAATATTCTAATAAAATAATAAAATACTACCAATTAAAAAATTTAAATGACAATTTTTTAAAAACTTAACACTACGAAAAAAAATAAAAAAATCTAAAATTACAAAAAATAATAAACACTAAATTACGAAAAATAAAAAACACTAAGCTTACAAAAAATAATAAAATTATCAAAAATAAAAACAATTACACCTAATCTAATAGCCCTATAGAAATAAAAAAGCCCCCCAAAATAAAAACACTCCCTAGCCTACAATAAACTATTAATAGCCCTTAAAAGAGCCTTTTGTAGGGCATTGCCCTAAGTTAAACATGTCTTTTACTGTAAAAAGAAAATACAAAGTCCCCCCAACAGTAAAACCCACCACCCAACCAACCCCCAAAATAAAAAGCCTAGCTCTAACAAAAACCTAAGCTACCCATTGCCCTAAAAGTGGCATTCAGCTCTTTTTCACTGCCCTTAAAAGGGCATTCATCTCTTTTCCAAAAGCCCAAAGCCCTAATCTAAAAAAATCCACCCCAAAAAAAAAAACTAACGCTAACCCCAGAATATCTACTCATGGTTCCTGAAGTCCGTACATCCATCTCCATCCAGGCGGCGAGAAGTCTTTAAGAGGGGACCTCACACTAGCTAATACAATAGTAGAACATCTCAATAATAACCATATGGGTCTAACTTTTACAGCAAACATCCAAAACTCATCAATAGAATATCTAGATTTACTGTTGAGCTGGCATCAGAAAGGAAATATTATCTCTCAAACCTTCTTTAAGAAGGTGGCTAGCAACAGCTATCTGGATTATTCCAGTAACCACCATATTGGGTGGAAAAGAAACATCCCTTTCAGCCAATTCCAAAGAATACCTAGGAATTGCTCAGATTTAGATACTTTTGATATACAAAGCATGATTTTGTACCAACGTTTCATATACAAAGGTTACCCCTCAGATCTACTTAATCAATGTCTAGAAAAAGCGCGAAACTTAGACAGAGATCTCTTTTTTGATAAGATTGAGAACAGAACTACCAATTCTACTAAAACAATGAGCACGAACGTTGATAGAGAACCCCTTTTTATTACACAATACAACAATAATCACACAAAAAATTGTAATATACTTAATAAACATTGGAATATTATTCAAAAGGATCCTTATCTGAAAAATATAGTTAGTGAGAGACCTAAAATTGTCTATAGACGGGCACCAACTCTTAGGAATAAACTAGCACCAAGCAAAAGAGTTAAACATTGCCAAACCTCTCTAAAAAAACAGAAAAAAACTCAGAATTTTTTGACATCATATGGTTCACACAAATGTGGAAAAAGAGGTTGCAATATGTGCAAATTTATAAGTTCCCAAAAAACATTTAAATCTAATACCACCGGTCTTACTTATCGGATCTCATATCGTCTCAATTGTGAATCCAAATACATAGTTTATCTTTTAAATTGTGTCTGTGGGGTCCAATACATAGGACGTACCATCAGAAACATCCGCACCCGTTGGCGTGAACATTATCGGAACTGCAAGAATTGTAAGAAAACGAAAATCAATCATAGCGTTCACAACCATTGTGAAATGATGCACGATGGTAGATCAGATATTTGTAATTTGTATACATTATCATTACATATAGAGACATCACCACATATTGCATACAGCTTACATCAACATATGTTCACATGAGAAAGTTTAGTGCATTTATTATCATAACACATTTTCAGGGATACATTATAACTGATAATATTACGAGACCAATCATTCCAATAGCACATAGCACAATTTTATGACTTTTCCATACTATCAGATACAATTAAACCAAGACTATCATTTTTGTTGTCATTGTCATAAACAGATAGTTCTTTTGGCTTTCTAAAAGCTTAACATACAAAAGGTCATCGGCTCTAGTCCAACCTAGAAACAGGAAAATCCATTTTACTAATCTCATCATGAATGTTATGTCAAGTAATCTTGTAGAGCACAGTTTATAGTTTTATAGTGTTATAATAGTCAGTCAATAGCGAAAATAGCTCCAAAAAAAATGTCTTGAACCTCCCAACGTGGGATATTAACTGATAATAGTACAGCAAAATTACTCTTCAGTTTGTTCTGATACAATTTAACCAAAATCACCTTTCTGGCTGTCATATACAGATAGCTCTTTTGGTTTAACAAATGCTTAGCATACACAAGGTCATTGGTTCTAGCCCATCCTAGACACGAATAATATCTACTCATTAAATGATTTCATAATTAACCTTATAATAATATAATCAAATTACTCTTCAGTATGTTCTGATACAATTTAACCCAAATTTACCTCTCTGGCTGTCATATACAGATAGCTTTTTTGGTTTAGCAAATGCTTGGCATACACTAGGTCATTGGTTCTAGTCTCTGTCCTAGAAACGAATGATATCTACTCATTAAATAATTTTATAATTAACTCTACACTTGCACATCTGTTATAAAGATAAGAGGCTCCTTATAGACCGGCATTTGGATACAACTTTACC
Organism: Bombina bombina; assembly: GCF_027579735.1. Lineage (NCBI taxonomy): Eukaryota > Metazoa > Chordata > Amphibia > Anura > Bombinatoridae > Bombina > Bombina bombina. The sequence goes on from NC_069500.1 coordinate 1,437,314,325, forward strand.
AACATTATCTTTTTTTGCTGTCACTTCTAGATAGCTGTTTTGGCTCAAGTAAGGCTTAGCATACATAAGGTCACTGGTTCTAGCCTAACCTAGAAACGTATAATATCACACATCAATTTTATTACAGATTATGTGTTAGCTTTTTTGGGGACATCAATCAGAAGTATACCAGCTAGTTATTAGTGAGAACTGTTACAAAATGCTTTCATTTTTTAGGATATGTATATTGGTTACAAACCCATAGATAGCCTTTTCACAGGTGTCATCAATTGACTCAAATATACAATATTTGTTTTTGTTTTATGTATGTGTTTTTATTGCAATCATATGATATGTACATGTTCTCAGAAGTTTGTTCAATATGATTTTGGTACTTATTCAATTTGTATTTTTAATGTAATGTTTTAAAGATTATTTGTTGCTAAATGTATGGAGATGACCTCCACATCAAATTCCGGGTCACTGTTAGGTATAAATAGTTACCTGTAAAACACCTTTCAATATGCCTGATGAAACGGTCCTTTACGGACTGAGAAACGCGTAGCAAATAAATATCAAGTTTTTAAAGCCAGACCCGGTTTTTGCTTCTTTTATATTGCTACTTGCAGCCCTTTTTGTTCCAGTGGGATTTTTAAACCAGCACTTATCTCCATACTGACGCTGTCAGTTTGTCTGGGACCAATCTCGATTGTGTGAGCAGCACTTTTGGAAAACACTATCACTGCCGTTTGAACTCCTCTGTTGGCGATCCGGCTTTCTTCAATCCCCACAGCTGTTATCCTCTACCTTCACTTCCTTTTCCACAGGTCTCCCGGGTGAGACCCCCAGCGTACTGACTGCTGGACCTGAATGTCAGCCTGCCTGCACGCACCTAGTTCATTCAAGGTGCCACTCTATTTGTGAGTAGATCTTATGCACTTTATTGTTTCACATCATTCTTATATGATTTACATTATGTTGGCGCCCCTTGTCTTCTCCTCCTCCTAGATATCCTGACCCACCACACCGTGGACACAAGCGGAGCAAGCCTAACATCTGAACACACCATCACTATACCTTTTATTCTGAATTGGACTTTTTATTTGAACACACCATCACTATACCTTTTATTCTGAATTGGACTTTTTATTTGAACACACCATCACTATACCTTTTATTCTGAATTGGACTTTTTATTTGAACACACCATCACTATACCTTTTATTCTGAATTGGACTTTTTATTTGAACACACCATCACTATACCTTTTATTCTGAATTGGACTTTTTATTTGAACACACCATCACTATACCTTTTATTCTGAATTGGACTTTTTATTTGGACACTGAGATATATACATATTTAAATACATATATATACACTTATTCTCTTTTTGTGATTTTTCACATTGTCAATATTGATATATCATCATTGCATTTACTGTTGTTTATTTATTAGAAATTGTTTGTATACTTGAGATTCAAAGATATTTTTTTCATCGGATTTACTTATATAGATGTTAATATGAACAAGACACCAAAGGGTTTTTAATCCTATACCACATTAGCGCATCCTCTTGGTTTTTTTCTTTTAGAAATCACTTTATCATGGCGAGAAGTCTTTATCCAGGCGGCGATATCTTCATCCATCCCGGGGGCTTCTTCTATCTTTATCCTGGCAGCATGGAGCAGAGCCATCCTGGAAGACATTTTGGAAGCCATCCTGTGCGGAGCGTCCTCTTCATACAGTTACAACCGTACACTGAAGTTGAATGCAAGATAGCCGTTTAAAAATGGCGCACCTTGCATTCCTTTTGGATGATTTGATTCTTCAAATTCAAATCAGCCAATATGATGAGAGCTACTGAAATCCTATATACATACTGTATAAATGCATGTTTCCCTATGTACAGTATGTGTATGTATGTCAATGTAAAATATATCTGAGATACTGTTTAATGTGCATAAGATTTTAATTATCTACAGAGTTAAACATATGTCTATACATATAAATGCATGTTTCTCTATGTATGTGTATGTTTTTTTGTCAATGTAAAATCCCTGCATCTGCTTTTTTTTTTTTTTTTTTTTTTTTTTAACACCCGAGATCTCATATCTTTGATCTGTTAAAACTTTGTGCAATATTTTTTTAAAATAATTTTTATTAGACAGTGTTGATATGAGTGTAAGTGTACTTTGTAATGTATGTTGGAAGTGTTTTGTGAAAGTTTTTTGTTATAGAATGCACTTAACTACAGCTCTTCGAGTGCAGAATGGATTTTTGCGTAAAAGGCTACTTTGCGCGCACAATAGTGATTTTTCAAGACTTGTAATGACTGTGCTATGGAAATTGATTGTGATATGATCATATCGCGCTCAGAAGAGCCATACTGCGTGACTTGTAATCTTGCTGCTTTGGTCTTTAAAAAGAGAGGTAGCAATCCCCTATAAAGAAGTACGTCAACACTTCACATATTTAGGTATAAATATTTGTACTAATCCTAAACAATGGTACAGAATTAATTATATCCCAATGATTGCAAAAATTAAACAAGATTTGACCAATTGGTCTGGACTACATCTCTCTCTGACAGAAAAAACTAACCTAAGTGATCTTAGTTTCCAAAATCCTATACCTAATGCACAATATCCCTATTATCATGGCTAAGAAAGATATTGCCTTACTAAACAGTGCTTTCAGATCTTTTCTGTCGGGATCAGGTCGAAAAATTATAGCTCTTAATAAGTTAATACATTCTTAAGCAATTCTGGAGTAGACTGTCCCTTTAAATGTGCTATAGCAACAAAACTATGAGACATATCACATACATGTTTACCTCTATATTCCCCAAGTACAGTAGCAAACTCTAAAGGGCTGAATGATCTAAGCCTCGCCAGATCAAACCTAGTTTGTCTCGCCAACTCTTGCAGTGGCCACCGAACCGGTGAGACCAAGATAAACTTATTTGGTTCAGATGGTGTTAAGCGTGTGGGACGGCAACCAGGTGAGGAGTACAAAGACATGTGTATCTTGCCTACAGTCAAGCATGGTGATGGGAGTGTCATGGTCTGGGCCTGCATGAGTGCTGCCGGCACTGGGGAGCTACAGTTCATTGAGGGAACCATGAATGCCAAAATGTACTGTGACATACTGAATCAGAGCATGATCTCCTCCCTTCGGAGACTGGGCAGCATTCCAACATGATAACGACCCCAAACACACCTCCAAGACCACCATTGCCTTGCTAAAGTAGCTGAGGGTAAAGGTGATGGACTGGCCAAGCATGTCTCCAGACCTAAACCCTATTGAGCATCCTCAAATGGAAGGTGGGGAAGCGCAAGGTCTCTAACTTTCACCAGCTCCGTGATGTTGTCATGGAGGAGTGGAAGAGGACTCCAGTGGCAACCTATAAAGCTCTGGTGAACACCATGCCCAAGAGGGTTAAGGCAGTGCTGGAAAATAATGGTGACCACACAAAATATTGACACTTTGTGCCCAATTTGAACATTTCCACTTCGGGGTGTACTCACTTTTGTTGCCAACGGTTTAGACATTAATGGCTGTGTGTTCAGTTATTTTGAAGGGACAGCAAATTTACATTGTTATACAGGCTGTACACGTACTACTTTACATTGTAGCAAAGTGTCATTTCTACAGTGTTGTCACATGAAAATATATAATAAAATATTTACATCACAAAAGTGAGGGGTGTACTCACTTTTGTGAGATACTGTAGGTGCCTGAGGTTTATACAAGAAAAACTGCCATCTTAAATCAAATCAAGCGCGGGTCGTTGACTCTCCATGCCAGGAAAGAAAAAACATAATTTATGCTTACCTGATAAATTTATTTCTCTTGTAGTGTATCCAGTCCACGGATCATCCATTACTTATGGGATATTAACTCCTCCCCAACAGGAAGTGCAAGAGGATTCACCCAGCAGAGCTGCTATATAGCTCCTCCCCTAACTGCCATTACCAGTCATTCGACCGAAAACATGCAGAGAAAGGAAAACCATAGGGTACAGTGGTGACTGTAGTTTAATGGAAAAATTACCTGCCTTAAAGTGACAGGGCGGGCCGTGGACTGGATACACTACAAGAGAAATAAATTTATCAGGTAAGCATAAATTATGTTTTCTCTTGTTAAGTGTATCCAGTCCACGGATCATCCATTACTTATGGGATACCAATACCAAAGCTAAAGTACACGGATGACGGGAGGGACAGGCAGGCTCTTTATACGGAAGGAACCACTGCCTGAAGAACCTTTCTCCCAAAAACAGCCTCCGAAGAAGCAAAAGTGTCAAATTTGGAAAATTTGGAAAAAGTATGAATAGAAGACCAAGTTGCAGCCTTGCAAATCTGTTCAACAGAAGCCTCATTCTTAAAGGCCCAAGTGGAAGCCACAGCTCTAGTAGAATGTGCTGTAATTCTTTCAGGAGGCTGCTGTCCAGCAGTCTCATAGGCTAACCGTATTATGCTACGAAGCCAAAAGGAGAGAGAGGTAGCCGAAGCTTTTTGACCTCTCCTCTGACCAGAATAAACGACAAACAGGGAAGACGTTTGTCGAAAATCCTTAGTTGCCTGTAGATAAAATTTCAGGGCACGGACTACATCTAGATTGTGTAGCAGACGTTCCTTTTTCGAAGAAGGATTAGGACACAAAGATGTAACCACAATCTCTTGATTGATATTCCTGTTAGTGACCACCTTAGGTAGGAACCCAGGTTTAGTACGCAGAGCTACCTTGTCTGAATGAAAAATCAGATAAGGAGAATCACAATGTAAGGCAGATAACTCAGAGACTCTTCGAGCCGAGGAAATCGCCATTAAAAACAGAACTTTCCAAGATAACAACTTGATATCAATGGAATGAAGGGGTTCAAACGGAACCCCCTGTAAAACATTAAGAACTAAGTTCAAACTCCATGGTGGAGCAACAGTTTTAAACACAGGCTTGATCCTAGCTAAAGCCTGACAAAAAGCTTGAACGTCCGGAACTTCTGACAGACGTTTGTGTAAAAGAATGGACAGAGCTGAAATCTGTCCCTTTAAGGAACTAGCGGATAAACCCTTTTCTAAACCTTCTTGTAGAAAAGACAATATCCTCGGAATCCTAACCTTACTCCATGAGTAACTCTTGGATTCGCACCAATATAAGTATTTGCGCCATATCTTATGGTAAATCTTTCTGGTAACAGGCTTCCTAGCCTGTATTAAGGTATCAATAACTGACTCAGAAAAACCACGTTTTGATAAAATCAAGCGTTCAATTTCCAAGCAGTCAGCTTCAGAGAAATTAGATTTTGATGTTTGAAGGGACCCTGGATCAGAAGGTCCTGTTTCAGAGGTAGCGACCAAGGTGGACAGGATGACATGTCCACTAGATCTGCATACCAAGTCCTGCGTGGCCATGCAGGCGTTATTAGAATCACTGATGCTCTCTCCTGTTTGATTCTGGCAATCAATCGAGGAAGCATCGGGAAGGGTGGAAACACATAAGCCATCCCGAAGGTCCAAGGTGCTGTCAAAGCATCTATCAGAACCGCTCCCGGATCCCTGGATCTGGACCCGTAACGAGGAAGCTTGGCGTTCTGTCGAGACGCCATGAGATCTATCTCTGGTTTGCCCCAACGTCGAAGTATTTGGGCAAAGACCTCCGGATGAAGTTCCCACTCCCCCGGATGAAAAGTCTGACGACTTAAGAAATCCGCCTCCCAGTTCTCCACTCCCGGGATGTGGATTGCTGACAGGTGGCAAGAGTGAGACTCTGCCCAGCGAATTATCTTTGATACTTCCATCATTGCTAGGGAGCTTCTTGTCCCTCCCTGATGGTTGATGTAAGCTACAGTCGTGATGTTGTCCGACTGAAACCTGATGAACCCCCGAGTTGTTAACTGGGGCCAAGCCAGAAGGGCATTGAGAACTGCTCTCAATTCCAGAATGTTTATTGGTAGGAGACTCTCCTCCTGATTCCATTGTCCCTGAGCCTTCAGAGAATTCCAGACAGCGCCCCAACCTAGTAGGCTGGCGTCTGTTGTTACAATTGTCCAGTCCGGCCTGCTGAATGGCATCCCCCTGGACAGATGTGGCCGAGAAAGCCACCATAGAAGAGAATTTCTGGTCTCTTGATCCAGATTCAGAGTAGGGGACAAGTCTGAGTAATCCCCATTCCACTGACTTAGCATGCACAATTGCAGCGGTCTGAGATGTAGACGTGCAAAGGGTACTATGTCCATTGCTGCTACCATTAAGCCGATCACCTCCATGCATTGAGCTACTGACGGGTGTTGAATGGAATGAAGGACACGGCATGCATTTTGAAGCTTTGTTAACCTGTCTTCTGTCAGGTAAATCTTCATTTCTACAGAATCTATAAGAGTCCCCAAGAAGGAGAGAACTCTTCTTTTCGTTCACCTTCCATCCATGCGACCTTAGAAATGCCAGTACTAACTCTGTATGAGACTTGGCAGTTTGAAAGCTTGAAGCTTGTATCAGAATGTCGTCTAGGTACGGAGCTACCGCAATTCCTCGCGGTCTTAGTACCGCCAGAAGAGCACCCAGAACCTTTGTGAAGATTCTCGGAGCCGTAGCCAATCCGAATGGAAGAGCTACAAACTGGTAATGCCTGTCTAGAAAGGCAAACCTTAGATACCGGTAATGATCTTTGTGAATCGGTATGTGAAGGTAAGCATCCTTTAAATCCACTGTGGTCATGTACTGACCCTTTTGGATCATGGGTAAAATTGTCCGAATAGTTTCCATTTTGAACGATGGAACTCTTAGGAATTTGTTTAGGATCTTTAAATCCAAGATTGGCCTGAAAGTTCCCTCTTTTTTGGGAACCACAAACAGATTTGAGTAAAACCCTTGTCCTTGTTCCGACCGCGGAACCGGATGGATCACTCCCATTAATAAAAGATCTTGTACGCAGCGTAGAAACGCCTCTTTCTTTATTTGGTTTGTTGACAACCTTGACAGATGAAATCTCCCTCTTGGGGGAGAGAATTTGAAGTCTAGAAGGTATCCCTGAGATATGATCTCTAATGCCCAGGGATCCTGGACATCTCTTGCCCAAGCCTGGGCGAAGAGAGAAAGTCTGCCCCCCACTAGATCCGTTCCCGGATCGGGGGCCCTCGATTCATGCTGTCTTAGGGGCAGCAGCAGGTTTCCTGGCCTGCTTGCCCTTGTTCCAGGACTGGTTAGGTCTCCAGCCTTGTCTGTAGCGAGCAACAGCTCCTTCCTGTTTTGGTGCAGAGGAAGTTGATGCTGCTCCTGCTTTGAAATTACGAAAGGAACGAAAATTAGACTGTCTAGCCTTAGGTTTGGCTCTGTCTTGAGGCAGGGCATGGCCTTTACCTCCTGTAATGTCAGCGATAATTTCTTTCAACCCGGGCCCGAATAAGGTCTGCCCTTTGAAAGGTATATTAAGCAATTTAGATTTAGAAGTAACGTCAGCTGACCAGGATTTTAGCCACAGTGCTCTGCGTGCCTGAATGGCGAATCCGGAATTCTTAGCCGTAAGTTTAGTTAAATGTACTACGGCATCTGAAATAAATGAGTTAGCTAACTTAAGGGCTTTAAGCTTGTGTGTAATCTCATCTAATGGAGCTGATTCAAGTGTCTCTTCCAGAGACTCAAACCAAAATGCTGCTGCAGCCGTGACAGGCGCAATGCATGCAAGAGGTTGCAATATAAAACCTTGTTGAACAAACATTTTCTTAAGGTAACCCTCTAACTTTTTATCCATTGGATCTGAAAAGGCACAGCTATCCTCCACCGGGATAGTGGCTAAAGTAGAAACTGCTCCCTCCACCTTAGGGACCGTTTGCCATAAGTCCCGTGTGGTGGCGTCTATTGGAAACATCTTTCTAAATATCGGAGGGGGTGAGAACGGCACACCGGGTCTATCCCACTCCTTAGTAACAATTTCAGTAAGTCTCTTAGGTATAGGAAAAACGTCAGTACTCGCCGGTACCGCAAACTATTTATCCAACCTACACATTTTCTCTGGTATTGCAACTGTGTTACAATCATTCAGAGCCGCTAACACCTCCCCTAGTAATACACGGAGGTTTTCCAGCTTAAATTTAAAATTTGAAATATCTGAATCCAGTTTGTTTGGATCAGAACCGTCACCCGCAGAATGAAGCTCTCCGTCCTCATGTTCTGCAAATTGTGACGCAGTGTCTGACATGGCCCTAATATTATCAGCGCACTCTGTTCTCACCCCAGAGTGATCACGCTTACCTCTTAGTTCTGGTAATTTAGCCAAAACGTCAGTCATAACAGTAGCCATATCCTGTAATGTGATTTGTAATGGCCGCCCAGATGTACTCGGCGCTACAATATCACGCACCTCCCGAGCGGGAGATGCAGGTACTGACACGTGAGGCGAGTTAGTCGGCATAACTCTCCCCTCGTTGTTTGGTGAAATATGTTCAATTTGTACAGATTGACTTTTATTTAAAGTAGCATCAATACAGTTAGTACATAAATTTCTATTGGGCTCCACTTTGGCTTTAGCACATATAGCACAGATATCTTCCTCTGAATCAGACATGTTTAACACACTAGCAAATAAACTAGCAACTTGGAAATACTTTTCAAGTAATTTACTATAATATGAAAACGTACTGTGCCTATAAGAAGCACAGAAAAAGTTATGACAGTTGAAAATTAATAAACTGAAAAGTTATAGCATCAAATCTTTGTAAAAAACACAATTTTAGCAAAGGATTGCTCCCATTAGCAAAGGATAACTAACCCTGATAGCAGAAAAAAAAAAAAAAATACAGAAATAAACTTTTTTTTTTTATCACAGTCAACTACAATCTCACAGCTCTGCTGTGAGTGATTACCTCCCTCAAAACAAGTTTTGAAGACCCCTGAGTTCTGTAGAGATGAACCGGATCATGCAGGGAAGACAATAAACTTCTGACTGAATTTTTTGATGCGTAGCAAAAGCACCAAAAAAGGTCCCTCCCCCTCACACATAACAGTGAGAGAGATCAGTAAACTGTCATAAATTAAATAAAACGACTGCCAAGTGGAAAAAAATAGTGCCCAAAACATTTTTTCACCCAGTACCTCAGAAAATTAAACGATTTTACATGCCAGCAAAAAACGTTTAACATTAATAAATTGAGTGTTATTAAAAAGCCTGTTGCTAGTCCCTGCAAATTAGGCTAAAGTTTTATGCATACAGTATAATTCCAGTGAAGTGCCATTCCCCAGAATACTGAAGTGTAAAATATACATACATGACAGCCTGATACCAGTTGCTGCTACTGCATTTAAGGCTGAGTTTACATTATATCGGTATGGCAGAATTTTCTCATCAATTCCATTGTCAGAAAATAATAAGCTGCTACATACCTCTTTGCAGATTAATCTGCCCGCTGTCCCCTGATCTGAAGTTTACCTCTCCTCAGATGGCCGAGAAACAGCAATATGATCTTAACTACTCCGGCTAAAATCATAGAAAAACTCAGGTAGATTCTTCTTCAAATTCTACCAGAGAAGGAATAACACACTCCGGTGCTATTATAAAATAACAAACTTTTGATTGAAGGTATGAAACTAAGTATAATCACCACAGTCCTCTCACACATCCTATCTATTCGTTGGGTGCAAGAGAATGACTGGTAATGGCAGTTAGGGGAGGAGCTATATAGCAGCTCTGCTGGGTGAATCCTCTTGCACTTCCTGTTGGGGAGGAGTTAATATCCCATAAGTAATGGATGATCCGTGGACTGGATACACTTAACAAGAGAAATAAATTTACCAGGTAAGCATAAATTTTGTTTTCTTTCCAATGGCATGGAGAGTCCACAAATCCATTCCATATACTACAGGAAAGTTCTTCTCTGTGAAAAGCATTACTGGGCTAAAAGAAGCTGCACCCAGGTGGTAAATCGCCATAGAACAGGCTAACAATAGTATTGAGCCAGTTGTTTGTTCCTGTGAGTGTGCTTCTCTCTGTGTGTATTTAGTCTCCCAATGGGAAAAGGGGGAAAACAGACGTGGACTCCTTGCTCAGTGTGCTTAGAGGAATATGGCTACACCTCACTGACGAGGCCCAATGAAGGCCGAAACGATCGTCTGGGGTTGCTGTGTTGCTTGTTCAGAGAGGAATTGTCTGGTATTTTGGCGCTGGACTGACCGTAATAGGCGGGATCAGACTGATATACTACAGGAAACTTCTTCTCTGTGAAAAGCATTACTGGGCTAAAAGAAGCTGCACCGAGGTGGTAAATCGCCATAGAACAGGCAAACAATAGTATTGAGCCAGTTGTTCGTTCCTGTGAGTGTGCTTCTCTCTGTGTGTATTAAGCATACATTTTGTTTTCTTTCCAATGGCATGGAGAGTCCACAAATCCATTCCAATTACTAGTGGGACACAATACCTAAGCTAGAGGACACATAATGGAAGGGAGGAAGAGCAAGACAGGCAGGCCTAAACAGAAGGCACCACCGCTTGAAGAACTTTTCTAAGAAAGGAAGCCTCAGCCGAAGCAAAAGTATCAAATTTGGAAAAAGTATGCAAAGAGGACCAAGTGGCCACCTTGCATATTTGCTCCACAGACGCTTCAATTTTGAAAGCCCAGGAAGAAAAGACAGCCCTAGTGGAATGAGCTATAATTCTCTCAGGAGGCTGCTGTCCAGCTGTCTCATATGCTAACCGGATAATACTTCTCAACCAGAGAGAAAAAGTAGTAGAAGTGGTTTCTGACCCTTACCAGAAAAAACGACCAACAGGGCAGTAGATTGCCGAAAATGTTTAGTAGCTTAAAGATAAAATATGCAACAGGTGTTCCTCCTGAGAAGAAGGATTTGGACAAAAGGAAGGAACAACAATTTCCTGATTGATGGTTGTGATCCAATACCACTTTGGGAATAAATCCCAACTTAGTATGAAGGACCGCCTTATCTGCATGAAAAATAAGGTAAGGGGTATCACACTATAGAGCTGAAAGCTCAGAAACTCTGCGAACAGATGAAATAGCAAGAAGAAACAAAACTTTCCAAGATAATAAGTTAATGTTAGCCGAATGCATTGGCTCAAAAGGAGCCTGCTGCAAAACTCTAAGAACAAGATTAAGGGGTCAAGTTATCAAGCTCCGTACGGAGCTTGATGCCCCGTGTTTCTGGCGATCCTGAAACAGAAGTTATAAAGCAGCGGTCTAAAGGCCGATGCTCCATAACCTGTCCGCCTGCTCTGGGACGGCAGACAGAAATCAACCCAATCAAATACGATCGGATTGATTGACACCCCCTGCTAGCAGCCGATTGGCCACAAATCTGCAGGGGCGGCATTGCACCAGCAGTTCACCAGAACTGCTGATGCAATGATAAATGCCGACAGTGTATACTGTCAGCATTTATCGATGTGCAGCGGACATGATCCGCTATATCGGATCATGTCCGCTCGCACAATAGTAAATAGGCCCCTAAGGCTCCAAGGAGGAGCAATAGGTTTAACACAGGCCTGATTCTGACCAAGGCCTGAACAAAGGATTGAACATCTGGCAGATCTGCCAGACTTTTGTGCAAAAGAATAGACAGTGCAGAAATCTGACCCTTCAGAGTACTGACTGACAAACCTTTCTCCAGGCCTTCCTGAATTCTTAAATAAGCTTTCAGCTTTTTATCCATATGGTCTTTGAACAAGGAGGTATCTTTAAAAGGGATAGTAGTTCTCTTGGAAAGAGTAGATACAGCACCCTCTACTTTGGGCATGGTGCGCCACAAGTCCCGCACTGAGTCAGCAACAGGAAACATTTTCTTAAAAACAGGGGACGGAGAAAAGGGAATCCCCGGTTTCTCCCATTCCTGAGTTATAATGTCTGACATACAGTCTGGGACCATAATTACCTCTACAGATGAAGGTGTGACATCAAACACTCTGTTAAGTTTATTAACAAAGTAGAGTCAGAATCCTCCAAAGTGGCAAGGACCTCCTTCAAAAGTAAACGGAGATGCTCCAGTTTAACTCTAAAATTAATCTCCTCTGGATCTGCTGTACTAGGGACAGCAGTCTCAGAGTCAGAAATGTCTCCCTCAGAAGCTACTGAGGAATGATCCTATTTAGATAACTGAGATAGACTAACTAACGCTGACTTAGTGGGGTCAGAATTCTTTGTACGAGATATATTTTTAGATTTCCTCTTTCTCTTACCAGCCATAGGAAAGGCTGATAAGGCTGCAGAAACCGCAGAGGTTATTTGCACAGCAAAATCTCCTGGTAAATACCTCCAGGAACTTGTAGAGAGGAGCCACAGGGCACTGCATGTGAAACTGCTAAAGCTTGGGGCGTTAGAGGGAAAAGCTGAGACATGGCACGGACAACATTATCCTGATAGACCTTAGGTTCTGAAAGGGAATTTTTATTTTTAGACAAAAGCATATTATTTAAACAGGAATAATTTGAGGAATAATTTGAGCTTCCAAGCAGTATAAATATTTATCAAATAACACACTTAAGTTAGTGTCAATGTCCATAAGGTTGGGCAATTGCTCCCACCAAAAATAAAAAAATAGAAGCCAATAAAAAATAAATTCTTATCTCTTTTTTTTAATAAAAATATCATATATATATATATGAGTCAAAATATGAATTGATCCCCAAACTATTTTCACAAATAAACTGTCACCTCTATCCCTCAGCTCTGCTGAGGACTTTCCCTCCAGTGATCAAAAAAGAATTACCCACTAGCTGAAGGATCGTAGACTCAATCACCAAGCTATCGGGTCAATTCATCAAAGCGTCAATCTCAGTGCATTCACCAATGTCAATATGCTCGCCAGACATCGCTGACGCGGATCTGGATATGTTACACTTATTTATCAAAAAAGCCGTCAAAAACACAAGCGTCAAGTACGGTGCGAAGAGCATCGGACTGGTGTTAACTAACAGTCATCGAATCGTGGTTATTCCGGTTTTTCTCAACTTTATTCATACCATTTCATTAATGTCCATGAACGAGCACATTTCTCTAAAGCTAATCTTTTAATTTGTCCAAGAAATAGCTACATTTATACCTCAAAAACAATATCTCATAGAAAGTTATTTTTATATTTAGTTGTTATACAAAAAAATCTGTTATATGATATTCACATAAATTAATGTGTATTTGTATTTCTAGATGTCCTGATATGCTTTTATCTCATATTTTTTTATAAATGATTATTAATGCTAGAATTTGTACATATATCTTTGCACATACGTGTGTGTATGTATATATATATATATATATATATATATATATATATATATATATATATATATGTGTGTGTGTGTGTGTGTCATAGATACAAAGAAGCAGAGCTGCAATCTTCTAGTGATAAAAAAATATGGGTGTGTTATGTCAGAAATCTTTTGCAAATATATTTACATGTCCCCAAATTCCTTTTTTTCTAAACAATATTGTCTTTCATATCTCTGTGTTTATTTATACCACTGTATGTATATAGTGTAAATGTATTATTATTCTGTTGTCTGTCATATCTCTGTGTTTATTTATACCTCTATATGTATATAGTGTAAATGTATTATTATTCTGTTGTCTGTCATATCTCTGTGTTTATTTATACCTCTATATGTATATATTGTAAATGTATTATTAGTCTGTTGTCTGTCATATCTCTGTGTTTATTTATACCTCTATATGTGTATAGTGTAAATGTATTATTATTCTGTTGTCTGTCATATCTCTGTGTTTATTTATACCTCTATATGTATATAGTGTAAATGTATTATTATTCTGTTGTGTGTCATATATCTGTGTTTATTTATACCTCTATATGTATATAGTGTAAATGTATTATTATTAGTCTGTTGTCTGTCACATCTCTGTGTTTATTTATACCTCTATATGTATATAGTGTAAATGTATTATTATTCAGTTGTCTGTCATATCTCTGTGTTTATTTATACCTCTATATGTATATAGTGTAAATGTATTATTATTCTGTTGTCTGTCATATCTCTGTGTTTATTTATACCTCTATATGTATATAGTGTAAATGTATTATTATTCTGTTGTCTGTCATATCTCTGTGTTTATTTATACCTCTATATGTATATAGTGTAAATGTATTATTATTATTCTGTTGTCTGTCATATCTCTGTGTTTATTTATACCTCTATATGTATATAGTGTAACTGTATTATTAGTCTGTTGTCTGTCATATCTCTGTGTTTATTTATATCTCTATATGTATATAGTGTAACTATATTATTAGTCTGTTGTGTGTCATATCTCTGTGTTTATTTATACCTCTATATGTATATAGTGTAAATGTATTATAATTCTGTTGTCTGTCACATCTCTGTGTTTATTTATACCTCTATATGTATATAGTGTAACTGTATTATTATTCTGTTGTCTGTCACATCTCTGTGTTTATTTATACCTCTATATGTATATAGTGTAAATGTATTATTATTCTGTTGTCTGTCATATCTCTGTGTTTATTTATACCTCTATATGTATATAGTGTAAATGTATTATTATTATTATGTTATCTGTCATATCTCTGTGTTTATTTATACCTCTATATGTATATAGTGTAAATGTATTATTAGTCTGTTGTCTGTCATATCTCTGTGTTTATTTATACCACTATATGTATATAGTGTAACTGCATTATTAGTCTGTTGTCTGTCATATCTCTGTGTTTATTTATACCTCTATATGTATATAGTGTAAATGTATTATTAGTCTGTTGTCTGTCACATCTCTGTGTTTATTTATACCTCTATATGTATATAGTGTAAATGTATTATTATTCTGTTGTCTGTCATATCTCTGTGTTTATTTATACCTCTATATGTATATAGTGTAACTGTATTATTATTCTGTTGTCTGTCATATCTCTGTGTTTATTTATACCTCTATATTTATATAGTGTAAATGTATTATAATTCTGTTGTCTGTCATATCTCTGTGTTTATTTATACCTCTATATGTATATAGTGTAAATGTATTATTATTCTGTTGTCTGTTATATCTCTGTGTTTATTTATACCTCTATATGTATATAGTGTAAATGTATTATTATTCTGTTGTCTGTCATATCTCTGTGTTTATTTATACCTCTATATGTATATAGTGTAAATGTATTATTATTCTGTTGTCTGTCATATCTCTGTGTTTATTTATACCTCTATATGTATATAGTGTAAATGTATTATTAGTCTGTTGTCTGTCATATCTCTGTGTTTATTTATACCTCTATATGTATATAGTGTAACTGTATTATTAGTCTGTTGTCTGTCATATCTCTGTGTTTATTTATACCTCTATATGTATATAGTGTAACTGTATTATTAGTCTGTTGTCTGTCATATCTCTGTGTTTATTTATACCTCTATATGTATATAGTGTAAATGTATTATTAGTATGTTGTCTGTTATATCTCTGTGTTTATTTATACCTCTATATGTATATAGTGTAACTATATTATTAGTCTGTTGTCTGTCATATCTCTGTGTTTATTTATACCTCTATATGTGTATAGTGTAAATGTATTATTATTCTGTTGTCTGTCATATCTCTGTGTTTATTTATACCTCTATATGTGTATAGTGTAAATGTATTATTATTCTGTTGTCTGTCATATCTCTGTGTTTATTTATACCTCTATATGTATATAGTGTAAATGTATTATTATTATTATGTTATCTGTCATATCTCTGTGTTTATTTATACCTCTATATGTATATAGTGTAAATGTATTATTATTATTATGTTATCTGTCATATCTCTGTGTTTATTTATACCTCTATATGTATATAGTGTAAATGTATTATTATTATTATGTTATCTGTCATATCTCTGTGTTTATTTATACCTCTATATGTATATAGTGTAACTGTATTATTAGTCTGTTGTCTGTCATATCTCTGTGTTTATTTATACCTCTATATGTATATAGTGTAACTGTATTATTAGTCTGTTGTCTGTCATATCTCTGTGTTTATTTATACCTCTATATGTATATAGTGTAAATGTATTATTAGTATGTTGTCTGTTATATCTCTGTGTTTATTTATACCTCTATATGTATATAGTGTAACTATATTATTAGTCTGTTGTCTGTCATATCTCTGTGTTTATTTATACCTCTATATGTGTATAGTGTAAATGTATTATTATTCTGTTGTCTGTTATATCTCTGTGTTTATTTATACCTCTATATGTATATAGTGTAAATATATTATTATTCTGTTGTCTGTCATATCTCTGTGTTTATTTATACCTCTATATGTATATAGTGTAAATGTATTATTATTCTGTTGTCTGTCATATCTCTGTGCTTATTTATACCTCTATATGTATATATTGTAAATGTCTGTCATATCTCTGTGTTTATTTATACCTCTATATGTATATAGTGTAAATGTATTATTATTCTGTTATCTGTCATATATCTGTGTTTATTTATACCTCTATATGTATATAGTGTAACTGTATTATTATTCTGTTGTCTGTCATATCTCTGTGTTTGTTTATACCTCTATATGTATATAGTGTAAATGTATTATTAGTCTGTTGTCTGTCATATCTCTGTGCTTATTTATACCTCTATATGTGTATAGTGTAAATGTATTATTATTCTGTTGTCTGTCATATCTCTGTGTTTATTTATACCTCTATATGTATATAGTGTAAATGTATTATTATTATTATGTTATCTGTCATATCTCTGTGTTTATTTATACCTCTATATGTATATAGTGTAAATGTATTATTATTCTGTTGTCTGCCATATCTCTGTGTTTATTTATACCTCTATATGTATATAGTGTAAATGTATTATTAGTCTGTTGTCTGTCATATCTCTGTGTTTATTTATACCACTATATGTATATAGTGTAAATGTATTATTATTCTGTTGTCTGTCATATCTCTGTGTTTATTTATACCTCTATATGTATATAGTGTAACTGTATTATTATTCTGTTGTCTGTCATATCTCTGTGTTTATTTATACCTCTATATGTATATAGTGTAAATGTATTATTATTCTGTTGTCTGTCATATCTCTGTGTTTATTTATACCTCTATATGTATATAGTGTAACTGTATTATTATTCTGTTGTCTGTCATATCTCTGTGTTTATTTATACCTCTATATGTATATAGTGTAAATGTATTATTAGTATGTTGTCTGTTATATCTCTGTGTTTATTTATACCTCTATATGTATATAGTGTAACTATATTATTAGTCTGTTGTCTGTCATATCTCTGTGTTTATTTATACCTCTATATGTATATAGTGTAACTGTATTATTAGCCTGTTGTCTATCATATCTCTGTGTTTATTTATACAACTATATGTATATAATGTAACTGTATTATTATTCTGTTGTCTATCATATCTCTGTGTTTATTTATACCTCTATATGTATATAGTGTAACTGTATTATTAGCCTGTTGTCTATCATATCTCTGTGTTTATTTATACAACTATATGTATATAGTGTAAATGTATTATTATTCTGTTGTCTATCATATCTCTGTGTTTATTTATACCTCTATATGTGTATAGTGTAAATGTATTATTAGTCTGTTGTCTGTCATATCTCTGTGTTTATTTATACCTATATGTATATAGTGTAAATGTATTATTATTCTGTTGTCTGTCATATCTCTGTGTTTATTTATACCTCTATATGTATATAGTGTAAATGTATTATTATTCTGCTGTCTGTCATATCTCTGTGTTTATTTATACCTCTATATGTATATAGTGTAAATGTATTATTATTCTGTCTGTCATATCTCTGTGTTTATTTATACCTCTATATGTATATAGTGTAACTGTATTATTAGTCTGTTCTCTGTCATATCTCTGTGTTCATTTATACCTCTATATGTATATAGTGTAACTGTATTATTAGTCTGTTGTCTGTCATATCACTGTGTTTATTTATACCACTATATGTATATAGTGTAACTGTATTATTATTCTGTTGTCTGTTATATCTCTGTGTTTATTTATACCTCTATATGTATATAGTGTAAATATATTATTATTCTGTTGTCTGCCATATCTCTGTGTTTATTTATACCTCTATATGTATATAGTGTAACTGTATTATTATTCTGTTGTCTGTCATATCTCTGTGTTTATTTATACCTCTATATGTATATTGTGTAAATGTATTATTATTCTGTTGTCTGTCATATCTCTGTGTTTATTTATACCTCTATATGTATATAGTGTAACTGTATTATTAGTCTGTTGTCTGTCATATCTCTGAGTTTATTTATACCTCTATATGTATATAGTGTAAATGTATTATTATTCTGTTGTCTGTCATATCTCTGTGTTTATTTATACCTATATGTATATAGTGTAAATGTATTATTATGCTGTCTGTCATATCTCTGTGTTTATTTATACCTCTATATGTATATAGTGTAAATGTATTATTATTCTGTCTGTCATATCTCTGTGTTTATTTATACCTCTATATGTATATAGTGTAACTGTATTATTAGTCTGTTGTCTGTCATATCACTGTGTTTATTTATACCACTATATGTATATAGTGTAACTGTATTATTATTCTGTTGTCTGTTATATATCTGTGTTTATTTATACCTCTATATGTATATGGTGTAAATATATTATTATTCTGTTGTCTGCCATATCTCTGTGTTTATTTATACCTCTATATGTATATAGTGTAACTGTATTATTATTCTGTTGTCTGTCATATCTCTGTGTTTATTTATACCTCTATATGTATATTGTGTAAATGTATTATTATTCTGTTGTCTGTCATATCTCTGTGTTTATTTATACCTCTATATGTATATAGTGTAACTGTATTATTAGTCTGTTGTCTGTCATATCTCTGAGTTTATTTATACCTCTATATGTATATAGTGTAAATGTATTATTATTCTGTTGTCTGTCATATCTCTGTGTTTATTTATACCTATATGTATATAGTGTAAATGTATTATTATGCTGTCTGTCATATCTCTGTGTTTATTTATACCTCTATATGTATATAGTGTAAATGTATTATTATTCTGTCTGTCATATCTCTGTGTTTATTTATACCTCTATATGTATATAGTGTAACTGTATTATTAGTCTGTTCTCTGTCATATCTCTGTGTTTATTTATACCTCTATATGTATATAGTGTAACTGTATTATTAGTCTGTTGTCTGTCATATCACTGTGTTTATTTATACCACTATATGTATATAGTGTAACTGTATTATTATTCTGTTGTCTGTTATATATCTGTGTTTATTTATACCTCTATATGTATATGGTGTAAATATATTATTATTCTGTTGTCTGCCATATCTCTGTGTTTATTTATACCTCTATATGTATATAGTGTAACTGTATTATTATTATTATGTTGTCTGTCATATCTATGTGTTTATTTATACCTCTATATGTATATAGTGTAACTGTATTATTAGTCTGTTGTCTGTCATATCTCTGTGTTTGTTTATACCTCTATATTTATATATTCTGTTGTCTGTCAAATCTCTGTGTTTATTTATACCTCTATATGTATATAGTGTAAATGTATTATTATTCTGTTGTCTGTCAAATCTCTGTGTTTATTTATACCTCTATATGTATATAGTGTAAATGTATTATTATTCTGTCTGTCATATCTCTGTGTTTATTTATACCTCTATATGTATATAGTGTAAATGTATTATTAGTATGTTGTCTGTTATATCTCTGTGTTTATTTATACCTCTATATGTATATAGTGTAAATGTATTATTAGTATGTTGTCTGTTATATCTCTGTGTTTATTTATACCTCTATATGTATATAGTGTAAATGTATTATTAGTCTGTTGTCTGTCATATCTCTGTGTTTATTTATACCTCTATGGGCTCCATTTATCAATCATTTGGGGAATTCTCCTTTCTGTTCTCCTATCAGTTCTCCACAGCTCTCCTTAGGAGAGGAGCACATGTGCGCCCATATTTATCATAAAAAAGTTTTTTTTTCTCCATGGGAGAGCTGAGGAGAGCTGGGGAGAACTAATAATAAATTTCTCCAGTCGGATTAGTATCTTCTCCTTATTTATCACTAAAAATAAGCAACTATTCTCCATGTCAATCATATATAAACCAATAGAAATCTTTATACAGCCTTCCTAGTAGCTGTGTTAACGCCCCTCTTCAGCAAACTTTCATATAAGAAAATAGATCTACATTTTCATTGTTTTAGTGCTTCAATTTAGTGCTTTTTATATCTTATTTTTATGCCCCAATAGATATCATTTTTGTGCTCTGTTATATATTATTTTGGTGCTCCATTACATATTTATTTTTTACTCCATCATAAATTATTATTGCACTCCAATAACCATTATTATTGTGCTTTGTTATAGATAATTTTTGCACCTTTTTTTTGTGTGTAACTGCTTCTACAACTGGTAGAGAATAGATTTCTAATGCTGTTCTCCACTTTAACTATGGAGAACTTTAAGGTAGGAACTTGCAGGAGAACTTTCAGTCCTCCACAGGAGAATATAAATGATAAATTTGCAACTAGGAGAATTATGAGGAGAACTATATGAAATACAACTAAAAAGATCTAATTTAACCCTTTTTTTGGAGAACATGTTCTCCAAGGAGAGTTAGAACAGAGTAGGAGAATTTTACAGTCGAACTTGCCCAATTTTAGGAGTGTTTTTGAATGATAAATAGGAGAATTATTTCTCATGAGAACTTTTAGGAGAAAATATAGGAGAATTGGAATGATAAATAGAGCCCTATATGTATATAGTGTAACTGTATTATTAGTCTGTTGTCTGTCATATCTCTGTGTTTATTTATACCTCTATATGTATATAGTGTAACTGTATTATTATTCTGTTGTCTGTCATATCTCTGTGTTTATTTATACCTCTATATGTATATAGTGTAAATGTATTATTAGTCTGTTGTCTGTCATATCTCTGTGTTTATTTATACCTCTATATGTATATAGTGTAAATGTATTATTATTCTGTTGTCTGTCATATCTCTGTGTTTATTTATACCTCTATATGTATATAGTGTAAATGTATTATTAGTCTGTTGTCTGTCATATCTCTGTGTTTATTTATACCTCTATATGTATATAGTGTAAATGTATTATTATTCTGTTATCTGTCATATATCTGTGTTTATTTATACATCTATATGTATATAGTGTAACTGTATTATTAGTCTGTTGTCTGTCATATCTCTGTGTTTATTTATACCTCTATATGTATATAGTGTAACTGTATTATTATTGTGTTGTCTGTCATATCTATGTGTTTATTTATACCTCTATATGTATATAGTGTAACTGTATTATTATTCTGTTGTCTGTCATATCTCTGTGTTTATTTATACCTCTATATGTATATAGTGTAAATGTATTATTATTCTGTCTGTCATATCTCTGTGTTTATTTATACCTCTATATGTATATAGTGTAAATGTATTATTAGTCTGTTGTTTGTCATATCTCTGTGTTTATTTATACCTCTATATATATATATAGTGTAAATGTATTATTATTCTGTTGTCTGTCATATCACTTTGTTTATTTATACCTCTATATGTATATAGTGTAAATGTATTATTATTCTGTTGTCTGTCATATCTCTGTGTTTATTTATACCTCTATATGTATATAGTGTAAATGTATTATTATTCTGTTGTCTGTCATATCACTGTGTTTATTTATACCTCTATATGTATATAGTGTAACTGTATTATTAGTCTGTTGTCTGTCATATCTCTGTGTTTATTTATACCTCTATATGTATATAGTGTAACTGTATTATTAGTCTGTTGTCTGTCATATCTCTGTGTTTATTTATACCTCTATATGTATATAGTGTAAATGTATTATTATTCTGTTGTGTGTCATATCTCTGTGTTTATTTATACCTCTATATGTATATAGTGTAAATGTATTATTATTCTGTTGTCTGTCATATCTCTGTGTTTATTTATACCTCTATATGTATATAGTGTAACTGTATTATTATTCTGTTGTCTGTCATATCTCTGTGTTTATTTATACCTCTATATGTATATAGTGTAACTGTATTATTATTCTGTTGTCTATCATATCTCTGTGTTTATTTATACCTCTATATGTATATAGTGTAAATGTATTATTATTATTCTGTTGTCTGTCACATCTCTGTGTTTATTTATACCTCTATATGTATATAGTGTAACTGTATTATTATTCTGTTGTCTATCATATCTCTGTTTATTTATACCTCTATATGTATATAGTGTAAATGTATTATTATTCTGTTGTCTGTCATATCACTGTGTTTATTTATACCTCTATATGTATATAGTGTAATTATATTATTAGTCTGTTGTCTGTCATATCTCTGTGTTTATTTATACCTCTATATATATATATATATATATATATAGTGTAAATGTATTATTATTCTGTTGTCTGTCATATATCTGTGTTTATTTATACCTCTATATGTATATAGTGTAAATGTATTATTATTCTGTTGTCTGTCATATCTCTGTGTTTATTTATACCTCTATATGTATATAGTGTAACTGTATTATTAGTCTGTTGTCTGTCACATCTCTGTGTTTATTTTTACCTCTATATGTATATAGTGTAAATGTATTATTATTCTGTTGTCTGTCATATCTCTGTGTTTATTTATACCTCTATATGTATATAGTGTAACTGTATTATTATTCTGTTGTCTATCATATCTCTGTGTTTATTTATACCTCTATATGTATATAGTGTAAATGTATTATTAGTCTGTTGTCTGTCATATCTCTGTGTTTATTTATACCTCTATATGTACATAGTGTAAATGTATTATTAGTCTGTTGTGTGTCATATCTATGTGTTTATTTATATCTCTATATGTATATAGTGTAACTGTATTATTATTCTGTTGTCTATCATATCTCTGTGTTTATTTATACCTCTATATGTATATAGTGCAACTGTATTATTATTCTGTTGTCTATCATATCTCTGTGTTTATTTATACCTCTATATGTATATAGTGTAACTGTATTATTATTCTGTTGTCTGTCATATCTCTGTGTTTATTTATACCTATATATGTATATTGTGTAAATGTATTATTATTCTGTTGTCTGTCATATATCTGTGTTTATTTATACCTCTATATATATATATATATATATATATATATATATATATATATATAGATAGTGTAAATGTATTATTATTCTGTTGTCTGTCATATCTCTGTGTTTATTTATACCTCTATATATATATATATATATATATATATATATATATATATATATATATATAGTGTAAATGTATTATTATTCTGTTGTCTGTCATATATCTGTGTTTATTTATACCTCTATATGTATATAGTGTAAATGTATTATTATTCTGTTGTCTGTCATATCACTTTGTTTATTTATACCTCTATATGTATATAGTGTAAATGTATTATTATTCTGTTGTCTGTCATATCTCTGTGTTTATTTATACCTCTATATGTATATAGTGTAAATGTATTATTATTCTGTTGTCTGTCATATCACTGTGTTTATTTATACCTCTATATGTATATAGTGTAACTGTATTATTAGTCTGTTGTCTGTCATATCTCTGTGTTTATTTATACCTCTATATGTATATAGTGTAAATGTATTATTATTCTGTTGTCTGTCATATCTCTGTGTTTATTTATACCTCTATATGTATATAGTGTAACTGTATTATTATTCTGTTGTCTGTCATATCTCTGTGTTTATTTATACCTCTATATGTATATAGTGTAAATGTATTATTAGTCTGTTGTCTGTCATATCTCTGTGTTTATTTATACCTCTATATGTATATAGTGTAACTGTATTATTATTCTGTTGTCTGTCATATCTCTGTGTTTATTTATACCTCTATATGTATATAGTGTAAATGTATTATTATTCTGTTGTCTGTCATATCACTGTGTTTATTTATACCTCTATATGTATATAGTGTAACTATATTATTAGTCTGTTGTCTGTCATATCTCTGTGTTTATTTATACCTCTATATGTATATAGTGTAAATGTATTATTATTCTGTTGTCTGTCATATCTCTGTGTTTATTTATACCTCTATATGTATATAGTGTAACTGTATTATTAGTCTGTTGTCTGTCACATCTCTGTGTTTATTTATACCTCTATATGTATATAGTGTAAATGTATTATTATTCTGTTGTCTGTCATATCTCTGTGTATATTTATACCTCTATATGTATATAGTGTAACTGTATTATTATTCTGTTGTCTATCATATCTCTGTGTTTATTTATACCTCTATATGTATATAGTGTAAATGTATTATTAGTCTGTTGTCTGTCATATCTCTGTGTTTATTTATACCTCTATATGTACATAGTGTAAATGTATTATTAGTCTGTTGTGTGTCATATCTATGTGTTTATTTATATCTCTATATGTATATAGTGTAACTGTATTATTATTCTGTTGTCTGTCATATCACTGTGTTTATTTATACCTCTATATGTATATAGTGTAACTGTATTATTAGTCTGTTGTCTGTCATATCTCTGTGTTTATTTATACCTCTATATGTATATAGTGTAACTGTATTATTATTCTGTTGTCTGTCAT
This sequence comes from Bombina bombina, assembly GCF_027579735.1. Lineage (NCBI taxonomy): Eukaryota > Metazoa > Chordata > Amphibia > Anura > Bombinatoridae > Bombina > Bombina bombina. The sequence goes on from NC_069500.1 coordinate 1,437,338,963, forward strand.
ATCTCTGTGTTTATTTATACCTCTATATGTATATAGTGTAAATGTATTATTAGTCTGTTGTCTGTCACATCTCTGTGTTTATTTATACCTCTATATGTATATAGTGTAACTGTATTATTATTCTGTTGTCTATCATATCTCTGTGTTTATTTATACCTCTATATGTATATAGTGTAACTGTATTATTATTCTGTTGTCTGTCATATCTCTGTGTTTATTTATACCTCTATATGTATATAGTGTAAATGTATTATTATTCTGTTGTCTGTCATATCACTGTGTTTATTTATACCTCTATATGTATATAGTGTAACTATATTATTAGTCTGTTGTCTGTCATATCTCTGTGTTTATTTATACCTCTATATGTATATAGTGTAAATGTATTATTATTCTGTTGTCTGTCATATCTCTGTGTTTATTTATACCTCTATATGTATATAGTGTAACTGTATTATTAGTCTGTTGTCTGTCACATCTCTGTGTTTATTTATACCTCTATATGTATATAGTGTAAATGTATTATTATTCTGTTGTCTGTCATATCTCTGTGTATATTTATACCTCTATATGTATATAGTGTAACTGTATTATTATTCTGTTGTCTATCATATCTCTGTGTTTATTTATACCTCTATATGTATATAGTGTAAATGTATTATTAGTCTGTTGTCTGTCATATCTCTGTGTTTATTTATACCTCTATATGTACATAGTGTAAATGTATTATTAGTCTGTTGTGTGTCATATCTATGTGTTTATTTATATCTCTATATGTATATAGTGTAACTGTATTATTATTCTGTTGTCTGTCATATCACTGTGTTTATTTATACCTCTATATGTATATAGTGTAACTGTATTATTAGTCTGTTGTCTGTCATATCTCTGTGTTTATTTATACCTCTATATGTATATAGTGTAACTGTATTATTATTCTGTTGTCTGTCATATCTCTGTGTTTATTTATACCTCTATATGTATATAGTGTAAATGTATTATTAGTCTGTTGTCTGTCACATCTCTGTGTTTATTTATACCTCTATATGTATATAGTGTAACTGTATTATTATTCTGTTGTCTATCATATCTCTGTGTTTATTTATACCTCTATATGTATATAGTGTAAATGTATTATTATTCTGTTGTCTGTCATATCACTGTGTTTATTTATACCTCTATATGTATATAGTGTAATTATATTATTAGTCTGTTGTCTGTCATATCTCTGTGTTTATTTATACCTCTATATATATATATATATATATATATAGTGTAAATGTATTATTATTCTGTTGTCTGTCATATATCTGTGTTTATTTATACCTCTATATGTATATAGTGTAAATGTATTATTATTCTGTTGTCTGTCATATCTCTGTGTTTATTTATACCTCTATATGTATATAGTGTAACTGTATTATTAGTCTGTTGTCTGTCACATCTCTGTGTTTATTTATACCTCTATATGTATATAGTGTAAATGTATTATTATTCTGTTGTCTGTCATATCTCTGTGTTTATTTATACCTCTATATGTATATAGTGTAACTGTATTATTATTCTGTTGTCTATCATATCTCTGTGTTTATTTATACCTCTATATGTATATAGTGTAAATGTATTATTAGTCTGTTGTCTGTCATATCTCTGTGTTTATTTATACCTCTATATGTACATAGTGTAAATGTATTATTAGTCTGTTGTGTGTCATATCTATGTGTTTATTTATATCTCTATATGTATATAGTGTAACTGTATTATTATTCTGTTGTCTATCATATCTCTGTGTTTATTTATACCTCTATATGTATATAGTGCAACTGTATTATTATTCTGTTGTCTATCATATCTCTGTGTTTATTTATACCTCTATATGTATATAGTGTAACTGTATTATTATTCTGTTGTCTGTCATATCTCTGTGTTTATTTATACCTATATATGTATATTGTGTAAATGTATTATTATTCTGTTGTCTGTCATATATCTGTGTTTATTTATACCTCTATATTTATATATATATATATATATATATATCTATATATATAAATATAGTGTAAATGTATTATTATTCTGTTGTCTGTCATATCTCTGTGTTTATTTATACCTCTATATATATATATATATATATATATATATATATATATATATAGTGTAAATGTATTATTATTCTGTTGTCTGTCATATATCTGTGTTTATTTATACCTCTATATGTATATAGTGTAAATGTATTATTATTCTGTTGTCTGTCATATCACTTTGTTTATTTATACCTCTATATGTATATAGTGTAAATGTATTATTATTCTGTTGTCTGTCATATCTCTGTGTTTATTTATACCTCTATATGTATATAGTGTAAATGTATTATTATTCTGTTGTCTGTCATATCACTGTGTTTATTTATACCTCTATATGTATATAGTGTAACTGTATTATTAGTCTGTTGTCTGTCATATCTCTGTGTTTATTTATACCTCTATATGTATATAGTGTAACTGTATTATTATTCTGTTGTCTGTCATATCTCTGTGTTTATTTATACCTCTATATGTATATAGTGTAAATGTATTATTAGTCTGTTGTCTGTCATATCTCTGTGTTTATTTATACCTCTATATGTATATAGTGTAACTGTATTATTATTCTGTTGTCTATCATATCTCTGTGTTTATTTATACCTCTATATGTATATAGTGTAAATGTATTATTAGTCTGTTGTCTGTCATATCTCTGTGTTTATTTATACCTCTATATGTACATAGTGTAAATGTATTATTAGTCTGTTGTGTGTCATATCTATGTGTTTATTTATATCTCTATATGTATATAGTGTAACTGTATTATTATTCTGTTGTCTGTCATATCACTGTGTTTATTTATACCTCTATATGTATATAGTGTAACTGTATTATTAGTCTGTTGTCTGTCATATCTCTGTGTTTATTTATACCTCTATATGTATATAGTGTAACTGTATTATTATTCTGTTGTCTGTCATATCTCTGTGTTTATTTATACCTCTATATGTATATAGTGTAAATGTATTATTATTCTGTTGTCTATCATATCTCTGTGTTTATTTATACCTCTATATGTATATAGTGTAAATGTATTATTATTCTGTTGTCTGTCATATCACTGTGTTTATTTATACCTCTATATGTATATAGTTTAACTATATTATTAGTCTGTTGTCTGTCATATCTCTGTGTTTATTTATACCTCTATATGTATATAGTGTAAATGTATTATTATTCTGTTGTCTGTCATATCTCTGTGTTTATTTATACCTCTATATGTATATAGTGTAAATGTATTATTATTCTGTTGTCTGTCATATCTCTGTGTTTATTTATACCTCTATATGTATATAGTGTAACTGTATTATTAGTCTGTTGTCTGTCACATCTCTGTGTTTATTTATACCTCTATATGTATATAGTGTAAATGTATTATTATTCTGTTGTCTGTCATATCTCTGTATTTATTTATACCTCTATATGTATATAGTGTAACTGTATTATTATTCTGTTGTCTATCATATCTCTGTGTTTATTTATACCTCTATATGTATATAGTGTAAATGTATTATTAGTCTGTTGTCTGTCATATCTCTGTGTTTATTTATACCTCTATATGTACATAGTGTAAATGTATTATTAGTCTGTTGTGTGTCATATCTATGTGTTTATTTATATCTCTATATGTATATAGTGTAACTGTATTATTATTCTGTTGTCTATCATATCTCTGTGTTTATTTATACCTCTATATGTATATAGTGCAACTGTATTATTATTCTGTTGTCTATCATATCTCTGTGTTTATTTATACCTCTATATGTATATAGTGTAACTGTATTATTATTCTGTTGTCTGTCATATCTCTGTGTTTATTTATACCTCTATATGTATATAGTGTAAATGTATTATTATTCTGTTGTCTGTCATATCTCTGTGTTTATTTATACCTCTATATGTATATTGTGTAAATGTATTATTATTCTGTTGTCTGTCATATATCTGTGTTTATTTATACCTCTATATATATATATATATATATATATATATATATATATATATATATATATATATATATATAGTGTAAATGTATTATTATTCTGTTGTCTGTCATATCTCTGTGTTTATTTATACCTCTATATATATATATATATATATATATATATATAGTGTAAATGTATTATTATTCTGTTGTCTGTCATATATCTGTGTTTATTTATACCTCTATATGTATATAGTGTAAATGTATTATTATTCTGTTGTCTGTCATATCTCTGTGTTTATTTATACCTCTATATGTATATAGTGTTGTCAGAGTATATGAATATTATGATGAATATTACATATGTGTACATATATATATATATATATATATATATGTATATTTTATACACTGTATATGTTAGATGAGAACTCAGGATTAATTAAACATGAGTTTGTTGAACACAGCTTCTAATACACGTCTATCAGGATTGACGATCAGTAGAGCCTTTTTGAAACACAAACATTTCTTTTCTAAAGGAAATAGCTCAGTGACCCTATTCATTTGACTATATATGCAGATTTTTATAACCTCAGAACATTTGGTGAGGTGAGAAAAGAATGTGTTCAAGGACCCCTTTGGAATTTGACACGTGTGATACAACAGTTCTATCTCACTGAATCTCTATTTGAAGACTTACTGCAAAAACCCCTCTTGGGGGAAGGTGACACAAATAAAATCAAATACACATCTGCACTGCTGGCTAAACAGGAAATATGCTGTTTTAAAGACTCTTACAACTCCTCATGGATTGACCCCATGTGATCGACATAAACAGGATTTATGTATTCAGGAAGAAATACACAGAAATGTCACATACTATATCTGGGTGGATGCAAATATCAGGAGTTTTAAATACTACCAATCTGGAGATATAAAAATAAGCTGTTATTTGCAAAGAAATGCCAGAATACTGATAAAATTATAATGCATTTTAAGCTAATAATTAGCAGTGTTAAATTACCTTAATATAATAAAATGTTAATAATATAACATATTTGGTATCAGAATAATCAGAAAAAATAACCTAATATTAACCATCTGTAATTGGGGTTATATATGATTAATGCAGAGAGTGTGATCTGATTAAATAACCATTTTATAAAAAAAAAATTAACTTGCTTAAAAATGTCAGAAATGCTGTATTGTATTGCTATGTTGTACTGTATGCTGCCACCTGGTGTTATGTTGCGAGAACTACAGCCAGAAGGTTCTTTCTGGCTGTTAAAAATGAAATTTCCAAGGGCCAATCCGATTTAGACTTCCCAGATAACCAATGGGAAGGTCAGCTCCCGTAGTGCCACCCACATGATGTCATCAATGATTATATAATGGGAGTGTTGAATGCACAAGAGAGAGTTGTCTGTAACTTGTTGAAAATTAGTGATCTGATTTTGGCTGCGATATACCTGAAAAAAAAAAAAAAGTTCACTTCAGCAAGGAGCTTAAAACTTATCCTTGATTTGTGCAAAAACCTTCTTTCAAATGAGATGACCTAAAGACCGCTACGAATTGGTTCAAAATTGGTGAAGTATATTGTATTTTAAATTGGTAGTTATAAGCCTAGGTATTGTTCAAATCTGTGTCTGAATTGGCTAAGTAACTCATCTATACAAGTTCTGATATTGTCGGTTAATTTTGTATTAGGATAAATTGCAGTTAAATAGCAGAATATATATTTTATCCTATTGTTTTATAAACACTGTTTAGAATTGTATTGCTTGGATGTTAAAGGTTTTTAGTCCCATTGTGTTAAATAAATAAGGCTGAATTGTGAAGGTATATTGTTCTGGGTTTTGTAAGAAGAATAGCATATCTTAAGAGTTGGTTCTAACGCATATAAACTTTTATTTAGTTTCCTTTTATTGCAAATATAGTTCAATATGTTTATGGATATTAACTAAATAAAAGAATTCAGATATTTATATTAATTGTATGGTCTAGTAGGTGCATGGTTGATAAGGGTTTCTATTTCTTTGTATTGTGTTTATAACCCTGCCATAAACTTATATATATTATTTGGATAGCACTGCTAAGATTTTCATAAATATACTGACATAATAATTGGAGGCATTGCATGAGATTTAATAATATCCATCATAATTGATATAATATATTTGTAAATAAACAGAAATTATTATAAAAGAAAAAAAAAAAATTCATATTTCGATATTAATATTTTGAAGATATATTTTTTTTTTGAAAAGTTGAAATATTAATTTTCATATTTCGAGATTGACATTAATATCTTGAAATATTATTAAAGATTAATTTTGAAAAATTAATAAAAATATTAATTTTTCATATTTCAAAATTAGTCAAAAATATTAATTTTTCATATTTTCAAAGTTAATCAAAAATATTAATTTTTCATATTTCGGAATATTAATTTTTCATATTTCAAAATTAATAATTTTTTTTTGAAATATAACATTTTTCTCTCTTTTTATTGGCAAAAATTGTATTAGCATTTTAGTTAAATAAATACTAAACCAATACAATAATGTCTGTAGCCAGAAGTGACTCATTTAATTCTATACATAGCAATGAAATTGGTCCCATAACCATACCTATTACTAAAGGTCAGGTCCTTAAGAAAGATATCTTAAGTTACCTTAAAGGGAAGTTTAATATTGCGGGTGAATTAAATGATTTTATGGATATGCTTGAAACTAGGGCTAAAAATATTACCGTTAATAATAATATGTGGAATGAAGAGAATGAATTCTTCCAGGAATTATTAATGATTAATCAATGCAAAGATCCCAAAAAGCGAGAAGAACTAATACTAAAATCCTGGCCCCTTTTAATATGCATAATTGACGAAATGTCATTTTGTGTCACAGACAAACGATTGCGAATACAGGAGCTAGAAAATAGTATTCGTTCCTCGCGCAGACGCGAAGAGGGTTTAAAAATAGCCAAAAATAAAATGGATGAATTTGCCCAAAACCTAGCCACCTTAGATAAGCACAATATGGACTTAATCGCGCAGATACAAGATTTAAATAAACAGCTTGCGCAAAGCCAGAGAGAATTAAGCGATTTAAAAAGGTCATATCGCCATAATGAAAACCCCTATATTAGCAATGAGAATAATACAGATAATGCTAACTCCTTTAGCGAACGCGTCAGGGACGAGGTACGAAAATATATAGAACAACATAGACAAATGACCCCTAACGGGTCAGAAGTAGATTTCCCAAATAGACAATCCCCTCAGGATGTAAATCCAGAGGACAGCTGTAGCGCAGCTGATGCAGGGGAGGGAAACTCTAACAGAGAATCCCAAAATAAGTCTGATAAAGTCTATGATTCACATAAAATAATCACCTTTGTACAACGCGCAGTACCTATATTCTCCAATAAGGGAACAACATCTGTAATTGATCATTTACAGGCTTTTGAAAATGCGTTAGCTATAATGAATGTTACAAGTGAGAAATTGAAAATTGAATTTCTGCCTTGGGTATTTGACAGTAAGCATCACAAATTCTTTGCTTCACTAAAGGATATGAATATTCATTCCTGGAATGGGGTAAAACAACAATGCAGAAAAGAATTCGGGCAATATCGCACTAAAACTGCCGCAAAAATAGCGGTATATGGTTTAAAGTGTCGTGCGAATCAGAGTCCAGTCGAATTCCTTTCTGTATTGAAAAATGCGTACAGTATGGCTGAAGATAATCCCAGATTTGATGGCTCAGAATTTGTAAATTTATTTTTTGAAGCATTGCCTACACCCATCAAAATCAACTTAGCTAGAGATTTTGATGAGGACTGCTCATTGGAATGGCTGATCAAAGAGAGTACGAAGTTATACTCTATTCAGCAGTCCAGTGAGCAGGGGGTTAAAAAGGAGTCAAAACCCAAAATTGTGGCAGAAACTAGGGTGTCACCTAGCCCCCTCAATTTGGAGTCCAACAAGAGGACTTATGCAGAGGTGGCCAGTCAAAACAGGCCATCTCCACAGAGGTTTAATTCTGCCCCTCCCCCTACACAGGTTGAGGCGCAGGGAGACTATAACCAAAGTGGGGGACATAATCAGGTGAATAATTACTCACAAAGAGAATACTCACCAAATAATTGGTATCCGCGCAAGGGTAGATACAATAGACGGCGAAGATATTCTCAGGGTAACCAGACACCCCAGGTATATAATGCTCCCCAAAGTACTAATGCTGAACAAGCTGAACCCCAGGGGCAACCACGCCAGAATAGAAATAGTGGCCCTGATTCTGAGGGAACCCAATGGTCCAGGAATCAGTACAATGGGGCACCAAGAGATAGGCCCAGGGGTAGAGGTAACTTGTACAATCAGGTAGATATGCTGTTTACCCAATTAAATCGGTTGAGCGAACAAATCGCTAATATGAGTCAAAAATCTACGGCTCAGCAACCGAACAATACTTTTTTAGGGGTACAGCCAGTGGTCAGCAGTGGACCACAGGCACAGTCATAAATACTGCAGTATCACCTGAAGGGGAGGGGAGAGATATACAAAATGTAGTAATAAATATCAATGATACTAATCATGTTATCTCCCCACAGACCGGAAACGGACAAATTAGCTGTGACAATGAGCGATATCAGCCGGGAAAAATTAACCAAACTTTTCCTCTGCAGTGTTCTCTTAACATTATTTCCACAGATGCAGTACACAAGAACCCAGCTGACCTTGTCATAGGGGAAACAGGTAGGTATGAAATTTCCTCTGCATCGAATGACGCAGCGGATCCAGGTAAAACGTGGCGAAGCCCACAGATGTACAAGAATGCAAATTTTATGTGTGAAATGATAGAAACTGCAGGAAGATATTATGTACTAGTTGAGCTGCAAGATTCAGTCTCCAACCCTATCAGGGGATTAATTGACACTGGGTCACAGGCAACTATCTTATCCCACAGGTACTACACACAGCTAAATGAGCTAACACCCCACAAACCCAAAATAAGAGAATTTGACGGTTCTCTAATAGGTGTTGGGGGTGACTCCCTAAAAGTCTACGGTACTGCCTGGTTAAAATTTAAATTGGGGAACAGGGTCATAAGACACCCTGTCATTATAGTGGATCTGCCAACTGATCGTTTAATTATTGGTAGTGATCTCCTGAAACGATTAAGCACCATAATTGATTGCATAAATAATGTAATTTGGTCGCAAGTTAAACGGCCTATCAATTATGAAAAATCTGGTACATCTCGCACCCGACACAGCTGTCACGTGGTGGAAGAGAAACCAGATGCTGTGGAGATTCATTTCAGGAATAACTCTACACCTGAAATCACTATTCTACAAATAGATGATCAGACTCCTTTTAGTGGCTCTGATGGTAATACTTTTAAAATTTCGCCCGGAAAAATAGCGAATATCTCCCTAGATGGCGATATATTAACCATATCACTCCACAAGGGGGATCCTAAAATCCCTAAAGGGGGAGACCATGCTCAATACCTCACAGGGATTGAGAGAGTTAAAGAGGATCTATTTATCCCTATACAAGTGCATGACCTTGGTAAAACCAAGTATGCTAAAATAAATTTAAAACAGGAAGCTAGCTATATAAGCGAAGGTTTATTAGCGCAAATAGCTGAACCTAAAGTGATTAAATATCTTTCTCCCCAAGACCACTGTGTCAACGGCCTGGATGACAGGTCTGAAAGCTATAACATCACAGCTAAGTGCTTATTATCTATCTCTATTGGTAATAAGTCAGTGAAGCACCTGTTTTTAGTTTTAAATACTCCCCATAATCAAATATACATTGGCAATGATATCTTACATAGATATGCCATACAAATAGATTTGATTAATTCTTGCCTCTGGAGCAGGTTAAAGGGGGACCCTGAAGTATTTCAGGATGAAAATGCAGCCCTGAAATCAAACCAGCAATTGCCATATGCTGTGAATATGCAGGTATCTAGCGATGTTATAATTCCTGCTGGGGCTGATAAATTTCTTTTACCCTTACAGGTAAAGAGAGGTCAGAAATTAAAAACTTCTGAAACACTGATTTGCCTCTCCCATAGAATACAAAATCTGGGTGTCTCAGTAACCTACACTCCTATGGTGAATATTGGAACTGTTCCAATAAATATTATTGTGCATAACATGACCCCACAGGATATAACATTATCCAAGGGAACTACCATAGGATATGCACTGGAATCAAGTTATTACACTTTTGGATTCCAGAATAATGTAATTGGGCTAATACCTGAAGGATACCTAACTGAAGAACAATTAATAGAACAATCCTTTGCATCTATGCCAGAGGGTCTATTTAATATTCAGTCTATTTATCCCTTCAGCTCAGAGGAAGGCATCTGTAAAATTGAAGAAGCCTCTCTAGTGTTTGATCAGCCAATCAAACAGCAAGATTACCCCAATCCCCAGAGTCATGGGAGCAATATAAATTATAATCAAGGGGATCTCACCTCTAGGTTGGAAGAAGCCTATGAAATAGGACAGCCTGAAATCTTTCCAGGATTTCAGCAAATAGTCGAAGAGCAAATATCCTTAGCCAATGGCTGTTCTAGCGATGATGAACGCCAACAGCTGCGAGAACTCCTGATGGAGTACAAGGATATTTTCGCTAAGGATTCTTATGACTGTGGTACCACAGACTTGCACATTGCAAGAATACAAACAGATCCTAATGCGCCACCTGTATTTGTCAAACAATACAGACTTCCCTTAGCCTCATATGATTCTCTTGCAGAGATCATAAGGAATTTGGAAGAAAGAGGTATTATCAGACAGGTGCACAGCTCTTATAATAATCCTATTCTAGGTGTCCTTAAGCCCAATGGACAATGGCGTTTGTGTGCTGACTTAAGACAGCTAAACAAACGAGTATACATGTCTGGCTGGCCTGTACCATACATTGACCAGTGTCTAGCACAAATGCAGGGATCCAAAATATTCACTGCCATTGATTGTGCACAGGGATATTGGACCATAAAGGTACATGAAGAGGACCAATATAAGCTAGCATTCTCCTTCCAAAAGATTCAGTATGCATTCCAGAGACTTCCATTTGGATACATAAATTCTGGACATGAATTTGCTGTATTCATGCATAAGGCTATGCCTGACGCACTGGAAAGGGGGACCTTATCTTATGTGGATGATGTTTTAATCAAAAGCACAGACTTTGAAAAACACATTGCAGAGCTTAAACACGTCCTCAGCCAACTTAAAAGGGCAGGTGTCAAATTATCCCTGCAAAAAGCTCAATGGTGCCGCACTCGTGTAAACTTCTTGGGACATGAAGTTACTTCTGACGGATTAAATCCCCAGAAGAAAAAGGTAGAAGCGATAGTGAATTCTAAAAACCCAACTAACTTAAAGGAATTGAGATCATTCCTGGGTATGACAAATTATTCTCGCAAATTCATTGATAATTATGCGGAATTAGCTAAACCACTACTGCTTCTTCTGAAGAAAGATGTGAAATGGCACTGGAGTGAGTCTCAAGAGACAGCCATCAGAGAGCTGAAGAGAAAACTCACTCAAGCACCTTGCTTAGCGTACCCTGAAGGTGGCAAACCTTTCTTCTTAGAGACAGGTTACACAGATATAAGCATGAGTGCTGTGTTATACCAAAAGCATGATAATTTGAACAAAGCCATTGCTTATGCGAGCAAAAATCTATCCCCAGTAGAAATAAAGTTTAACGATTGCGAAAAAGCCCTCTTATCTACTGTATGGGCTCTACAAAATTTCCGCAGCTATATACAGGGCGAGAAAATTATTGTAGAAACGGCCCACCAGCCTTTGCTATATTTGCAAAGTGAGAGAATAAGAGATGGGAATTTGTCTAACAGCCGCATAACAGCGTGGACTCTTTCCTTACAAGGCTGGCCCTTAGAAATTCGCTACAAGCAGAATAAAAAGAATCCAGTCGCACAAGGGCTTGCTGAGCTCCACGACTGTACTGCTAGAGATCCTGGGGAAAAATTATCAGAAGATGATTTTCTGGAAGAACAATTGCTTTCCCCATATAAAATGTACAATGAAGACCATTGTCAAACATTACCTTGGGTATATGTTGATGGTTGTTCTTACCATGCCACTATTGATAATGAGCGCAGACTAGTCGCTGGCATTGGTATAACTGGGGCAAATGGATTCTCAAATATATCTGTAGGTTTCAACATTGGACCAAGATCCAGTCAAGTTGCAGAACTAACTGCTGTTTTCAAAACCATTGAAATGGCTATTGAACATGGTATTCATGAATTTGTGATCATAACTGACTCAAATTATGTGCGTGACAGTTTTGTTGAATACCTGCCAACTTGGAAAAGAAATGGCATGCAGAAAAGCAATAACAAACCAGTCAAGCATGGCAAATTGTTCTGCGAGATTGATAATCTGGTAGTATCCAATGATTTAACCATACACTGGAAAAAGACCAAGGGTCATTCCAGAGTTTTAGGTCCTGATAAGGAAGGCAATGACCTTGCGGACTCATTAGCCAAACAAGGAGCCATAACTGGAGAACTCCTTAATATTGAACACTTAATGGGTGCAATTCAGGTAGAAGCCATTACCAGAAACCAGGCAAAACAACAGAGTGAGCCTAACTTGGTACAATGGAGTCAGGATTCTCCTAGTGAGGACCTGATCACTAGTCAAAAAGAAGACCCCATTGTAGGCATCTTCTATAAACAAATAGAAGATCCTGAAAGCAACCCCATCTCAAAAGATGATTGTATTGGCAAAGAAGATCTGAGAATCTTAATAAAATCTAAATCACAATTCAAATTACAGGATGGTTTGTTAATTAGAACCTCCAAAACTGGCATCCAACAGTGGGTAGTACCCACCAAGTTCAGAGGTCTAATGCTTCAACATGCCCATGATGCTCCCACATCTGGTCATCGCGGTGCCAAACTCACGTACGAAATATTGCGTGACTACGCTTTTTGGCCACACATGTTGAAAGATGTTCAAACCTACTGTCAAGGGTGTTTAATCTGTCCACAGTTCCAACCCACTGCACCAACGCATAGAGCGCCATTGCAGAAAAGGGGGATGGTAATGCCATGGTCAGATATACAAATTGATTTTATTGGTCCGGTAACAAGGTCATCAAGAGGTAACAAGTACATGTTAACAGTGACATGCCTGTTCACTAAATGGGTAGAGTGCATTAGTGCACCTAACAATAGTGCTGAAACATGTGCAGCATTGCTCATCAACCATGTATTTTCCAGATTTGGTTTGCCCCAAAGAATCGAATCAGATCGGGGGACCCACTTCACTAGCGAAGTGATGACAAAAATGTGGAAAATACTAGGGGTTAAAAGAAAGCTCCATATTGCTTATAGAGCTGCCTCAAGTGGTGGTGTAGAGCGTTACAACCAATCCATTGTTAAAATCCTCAAAAAGTTTGTGAGTGAAACAGGTAAAGACTGGGATATAAAACTACCTCTAGTCTTAATGGCATTAAGAGCAACTCCAAGTAGTGCTACCAAGATGTCACCTTTTGAGCTGATGACTGGTAGAAGAATGGTTCTACCTCAGCATCTGCTGTACCGTACATCAGACCAAAATTTGATAAACGCTGCCAATACACATCAATATGTGGAAAACTTAAGAAAGCACCTGCAATATGCCTTTGCATTTGCTCAAAGGAATTTAGAAAGAGCCGCAACTGCCACTAAAACCTATTATGATCTCAAAACATCCAAAAAGGAATATGAAATAAATGATAAAGTTTATCTTTATAACTTTGGAAGAGATCAGGTTAGGGAGAAGAAATTTCTTCCCTCATGGAAAGGTCCTTTTGTCATTACTGACAAAATATCTCCAGTGGCCTATAAAATACGGATCCCCAAAAATGAAGGTTTCATAGATAAATGGGTACATATAAATCAACTGCGGGCATGTCATCCCAGGTCCCAACTACAAGTCATAGAGGGAGAATGAAGTGTCATATCCCCAAATGCACTAAAGACATACTGTAATTTAAAGATGCCTAACTGATAAACATGAAAGCTCAAAATAACAAACTTTCTTCATAAGAGACTGTCTATGAGGTATACGGTTGATCCTCATCAAATACCACTGACTTTAAGCCAATTCAAATACATGTGTCCTACATCTATTTGAAGTTGGAAGGGGGATTTATGTCAGAGTATATGAATATTATGATGAATATTACATATGTGTACATATATATATATATATATATATATGTATATTTTATACACTGTATATGTTAGATGAGAACTCAGGATTAATTAAACATGAGTTTGTTGAACACAGCTTCTAATACACGTCTATCAGGATTGACGATCAGTAGAGCCTTTTTGAAACACAAACATTTCTTTTCTAAAGGAAATAGCTCAGTGACCCTATTCATTTGACTATATATGCAGATTTTTATAACCTCAGAACATTTGGTGAGGTGAGAAAAGAATGTGTTCAAGGACCCCTTTGGAATTTGACACGTGTGATACAACAGTTCTATCTCACTGAATCTCTATTTGAAGACTTACTGCAAAAACCCCTCTTGGGGGAAGGTGACACAAATAAAATCAAATACACATCTGCACTGCTGGCTAAACAGGAAATATGCTGTTTTAAAGACTCTTACAACTCCTCATGGATTGACCCCATGTGATCGACATAAACAGGATTTATGTATTCAGGAAGAAATACACAGAAATGTCACATACTATATCTGGGTGGATGCAAATATCAGGAGTTTTAAATACTACCAATCTGGAGATATAAAAATAAGCTGTTATTTGCAAAGAAATGCCAGAATACTGATAAAATTATAATGCATTTTAAGCTAATAATTAGCAGTGTTAAATTACCTTAATATAATAAAATGTTAATAATATAACATATTTGGTATCAGAATAATCAGAAAAAATAACCTAATATTAACCATCTGTAATTGGGGTTATATATGATTAATGCAGAGAGTGTGATCTGATTAAATAACCATTTTATAAAAAAAAAATTAACTTGCTTAAAAATGTCAGAAATGCTGTATTGTATTGCTATGTTGTACTGTATGCTGCCACCTGGTGTTATGTTGCGAGAACTACAGCCAGAAGGTTCTTTCTGGCTGTTAAAAATGAAATTTCCAAGGGCCAATCCGATTTAGACTTCCCAGATAACCAATGGGAAGGTCAGCTCCCGTAGTGCCACCCACATGATGTCATCAATGATTATATAATGGGAGTGTTGAATGCACAAGAGAGAGTTGTCTGTAACTTGTTGAAAATTAGTGATCTGATTTTGGCTGCGATATACCTGAAAAAAAAAAAAAAGTTCACTTCAGCAAGGAGCTTAAAACTTATCCTTGATTTGTGCAAAAACCTTCTTTCAAATGAGATGACCTAAAGACCGCTACGAATTGGTTCAAAATTGGTGAAGTATATTGTATTTTAAATTGGTAGTTATAAGCCTAGGTATTGTTCAAATCTGTGTCTGAATTGGCTAAGTAACTCATCTATACAAGTTCTGATATTGTCGGTTAATTTTGTATTAGGATAAATTGCAGTTAAATAGCAGAATATATATTTTATCCTATTGTTTTATAAACACTGTTTAGAATTGTATTGCTTGGATGTTAAAGGTTTTTAGTCCCATTGTGTTAAATAAATAAGGCTGAATTGTGAAGGTATATTGTTCTGGGTTTTGTAAGAAGAATAGCATATCTTAAGAGTTGGTTCTAACGCATATAAACTTTTATTTAGTTTCCTTTTATTGCAAATATAGTTCAATATGTTTATGGATATTAACTAAATAAAAGAATTCAGATATTTATATTAATTGTATGGTCTAGTAGGTGCATGGTTGATAAGGGTTTCTATTTCTTTGTATTGTGTTTATAACCCTGCCATAAACTTATATATATTATTTGGATAGCACTGCTAAGATTTTCATAAATATACTGACATAATAATAGTGTAAATGTATTATTATTCTGTTGTCTGTCATATCTCTGTGTTTATTTATACCTCTATATGTATATAGTGTAAATGTATTATTATTATTCTGTTGTCTGTCATATCTCTGTGTTTATTTATACCTCTATATGTATATAGTGTAACTGTATTATTAGTCTGTTGTCTGTCATATCTCTGTGTTTATTTATACCTCTATATGTATATAGTGTAAATGTATTATTATTCTATTGTCTGTCATATCTCTGTGTTTATTTATACCTCTATATGTACATAGTGTAAATGTATTATTATTCTGTTGTCTGTCATATCTCTGTGTTTATTTATACCTCTATATGTACATAGTGTAAATGTATTATTAGTCTGTTGTCTGTTATATCTCTGTGTTTATTTATACCTCTATATGTATATAGTGTAAATGTATTATTAGTCTGTTGTCTGTCATATCTCTGTGTTTATTTATACCTCTATATGTATATAGTGTAACTGTATTATTAGTCTGTTGTCTGTCATATCTCTGTGTTTATTTATACCTCTATATGTATATAGTGTAAATGTATTATTATTCTGTTGTCTGTCATATCTCTGTGTTTATTTATACCTCTATATGTATATATTGTAAATGTATTATTAGTCTGTTGTCTGTTATATCTCTGTGTTTATTTATACCTCTATATGTATATAGTGTAAATGTATTATTAGTCTGTTGTCTGTCATATCTCTGTGTTTATTTATACCTCTATATGTATATAGTGTAAATGTATTATTAGTCTGTTGTCTGCCATATCTCTGTGTTTATTTATACCTCTATATGTATATAGTGTAACTGTATTATTATTCTGTTGTCTGTCATATCTCTGTGTTTATTTATACCACTATATGTATATAGTGTAACTGTATTATTAGTCTGTTGTCTGTTATATCTCTGTGTTTATTTATACCTCTATATGTATATAGTGTAAATGTATTATTAGTCTGTTGTCTGTCATATCTCTGTGTTTATTTATACCTCTATATGTATATAGTGTAAATGTATTATTATTATTCTGTTGTCTGTCATATCTCTGTGTTTATTTATACCTCTATATGTATATAGTGTAACTGTATTATTAGTCTGTTGTCTGTCATATCTCTGTGTTTATTTATACCTCTATATGTATTTAGTGTAAATGTATTATTATTCTGTTGTCTGTCATATCTCTGTGTTTATTTATACCTCTATATGTATTTAGTGTAAATGTATTATTATTCTGTTGTCTGTCATATCTCTGTGTTTATTTATACCTCTATATGTATATTGTGTAAATGTATTATTATTCTGTTGTCTGTCATATCTCTGTGTTTATTTATACCTCTATATGTATATAGTGTAACTGTATTATTATTCTGTTGTCTGTCATATCTCTGTGTTTATTTATACCTCTATATGTATATAGTGTAACTGTATTATTATTCTGTTGTCTGTCATATCTCTGTGTTTATTTATACCTCTATATGTATATAGTGTAACTGCATTATTAGTCTGTTGTCTGTCATATCTCTGTGTTTATTTATACCACTGTATGTATATAGTGTAAATGTATTATTATTCTGTTGTCTGTTATATCTCTGTGTTTATTTATACCTCTATATGTATATAGTGTAACTGTATTATTAGTCTGTTGTCTGTCATATCTCTGTGTTTATTTATACCTCTATATGTATATAGTGTAAATGTATTATTATTCTGTTGTCTGTCATATCTCTGTGTTTATTTATACCTCTGTATGTATATAGTGTAAATGTATTATTATTATTCTGTTATCTGTCATATATCTGTGTTTATTTATACCTCTATATGTATATAGTGTAAATGTATTATTATTCTGTTGTCTTTCATATCTCTGTGTTTATTTATACCTCTATATGTATATAGTGTAACTGTATTATTATTCTGTTGTCTGTCATATCTCTGTGTTTATTTATACCTCTATATGTATATAGTGTAAATGTATTATTATTCTGTTGTCTGTCATATCTCTGTGTTTATTTATACCTCTATATGTATATAGTGTAAATGTATTATTATTCTGTTGTCTGTCATATCTCTGTGTTTGTTTATACCACTATATGTATATATTGTAAATGTATTATTATTCTGTTGTCTGTCATATCTCTGTGTTTATTTATACCTCTATATGTATATAGTGTAAATGTATTATTAGTCTGTTGTCTGTCATATCTCTGTGTTTATTTATACCTCTATATGTATATAGTGTAAATGTATTATTATTCTGTTGTCTGTCATATCTCTGTGTTTATTTATACCTCTATATGTATATATTGTAAATGTATTATTAGTCTGTTGTCTGTTATATCTCTGTGTTTATTTATACCTCTATATGTATATAGTGTAAATATTATTAGTCTGTTGTCTGTCATATCTCTGTGTTTATTTATACCTCTATATGTATATAGTGTAACTGTATTATTAGTCTGTTGTCTGTCATATCTCTGTGTTTATTTATACCTCTATATGTATATAGTGTAAATGTATTATTATTCTGTTGTCTGTCATATCTCTGTGTTTATTTATACCTCTATATGTATATATTGTAAATGTATTATTAGTCTGTTGTCTGTTATATCTCTGTGTTTATTTATACCTCTATATGTATATAGTGTAACTGTATTATTAGTCTGTTGTCTGTCATATCTCTGTGTTTATTTATACCTCTATATGTATATAGTGTAAATGTATTATTAGTCTGTTGTCTGCCATATCTCTGTGTTTATTTATACCTCTATATGTATATAGTGTAACTGTATTATTATTCTGTTGTCTGTCATATCTCTGTGTTTATTTATACCTCTATATGTATATAGTGTAACTGTATTATTAGTCTGTTGTCTGTCATATCTCTGTGTTTATGTATACCTCTATATGTATTTAGTGTAAATGTATTATTATTCTGTTGTCTGTCATATCTCTGTGTTTATTTATACCTCTATATGTATATTGTGTAAATGTATTATTATTCTGTTGTCTGCCATATCTCTGTGTTTGTTTATACCACTACATGTATATAGTGTAACTGTATTAATATTCTGTTGTCTGTCATATCTCTGTGTTTATTTATACCTCTATATGTATATAGTGTAACTGTATTATTATTCTGTTGTCTGTCATATCTCTGTGTTTATTTATACCTCTATATGTATATAGTGTAACTGCATTATTAGTCTGTTGTCTGTCATATCTCTGTGTTTATTTATACCACTGTATGTATATAGTGTAAATGTATTATTATTCTGTTGTCTGTTATATCTCTGTGTTTATTTATACCTCTATATGTATATAGTGTAACTGTATTATTAGTCTGTTGTCTGTCATATCTCTGTGTTTATTTATACCTCTATATGTATATAGTGTAAATGTATTATTATTCTGTTGTCTGTCATATCTCTGTGTTTATTTATACCTCTGTATGTATATAGTGTAAATGTATTATTATTATTATTCTGTTATCTGTCATATATCTGTGTTTATTTATACCTCTATATGTATATAGTGTAAATGTATTATTAGTCTGTTGTCTGTCATATCTCTGTGTTTATTTATAACTCTATATGTATATAGTGTAACTGTATTATTAGTCTGTTGTCTGTCATATCTCTGTGTTTATTTATACCTCTATATGTATATAGTGTAAATGTATTATTAGTCTGTTGTCTGTCATATCTCTGTGTTTATTTATACCTCTATATGTATATAGTGTAAATGTATTATTATTCTGTTGTCTGTCATATCTCTGTGTTTATTTATACCTCTATATGTATATAGTGTAAATGTATTATTAGTCTGTTGTCTGTCATATCTCTGTGTTTATTTATACCTCTATATGTATATAGTGTAAATGTATTATTATTCTGTTGTCTGTCATATCTCTGTGTTTATTTATACCTCTATATGTATATAGTGTAAATGTATTATTAGTCTGTTGTCTGTCATATCTCTGTGTTTATTTATACCTCTATATGTATATTGTGTAAATGTATTATTAGTCTGTTGTCTGTCATATCTCTGTGTTTATTTATACCTCTATATGTATATAGTGTAACTGTATTATTAGTCTGTTGTCTGTCACATATCTGTATTTATTTATACCTCTATATGTATATAGTGTAACTGTATTATTATTCTGTTGTCTGTCATATCACTGTGTTTATTTATACCTCTATATGTATATAATGCAACTGTATTATTATTCTGTTGTCTATCATATCTCTGTGTTTATTTATACCTCTATATGTATATAGTGTAACTGTATTATTAT